>NC_142008.1:79283206-79584956 GCF_049901715.1 Pseudonaja textilis
ATAAGAAATAACATTGGTCAGCTTGATCATAGACTGGAAAGTTTCCTTAGTAAACTTTCATACGCTATCTCCCTTTATCCCCTCTTTTCCCACCCAAACAGGGAAGACAAGCCTTGCTAGCTGGTGCCTGTGTGGGCTGGTTTAGCAGTGCCTGCCTTCTCCTTTAGGGATGCTTCCCTTTTCACTATTTCTTATTCTTTCCCTATGCTTTTACAGATGTTTGTATTCATTAATTTCTTTCCATTACTTTCCAGGATCCCCTTGTTGCTTCTTTGATGCTAAAGTAAACAGCAAGTTCATAGGTATTATGGAAAGACCATAAAGCATTTTTTTAAATAATTAAATGCAGCATCCCCTGGAGGTTTTAGGACTACCACCTTGCTTACATCAGCATCAGGTAAGTGTAATCATCCTACTGGCTGGGAACAAAAGGTCATAAAATAACACTTAACCCAAATTATTAACAACTTAAAAATTCTTTTCATTGACAGGACTTTGAACATGATTGGTACTTCTCTTTCCTTTCCATGTTGAGTTATTGTTGTTTTGCAGTTTCTTCAGGGGTGGGATTCTACCAGTTCGCACCTATTTGCTAGAACCGGTTGTTAACATTCTAAGCAGTTCAGAGAAACGGTTTTTAGAAGAAATTACTGGCCTAATCCTGTAAGAAAGGCAGGAAGAAAACATTCTGGTGTTGCTTACAGAAACTGCCTCTCCGATTACCCTTATTACATTCCTGGCAGGATTAGACTTCCTTTCTCAGGAATATCTCTGGGGTTCGTTTCCCCTCCTTTGCTGGTACTTTGCTTGTGTGGAGTGACCATTTAAAGTTACAATGGCACTGAAAAAAGTAACTTATGACCATTTTTCACACTTACGACTGTTGCAGCATCCCCACAGTCATGAGCGGTCAGGCGAGGAGATACATGCCTCGATGTGAGTGATATTGAGTTGGCCACACCCAGCCAATAACATGACCACCAAGCCATGTCCACCCAGTCACATGTCCACCAAGCCACACCCACCACCTAAGCCATGCCCACAGAACCGGTTGTTAAAAAATTTGAATCCCACCCCTGAGTTTCTTCCATTTCACTACAATTAAGCAAAAGTAAAAAATCAAGACTCTGGCTTACAAAGGTGAGACGGACAAAAACTAGTGGGATCAGAACAGAGGTTGTGTCAATGGATTTCACTATGAGCATCTTACCTTCTTCCTCCAAGTACAAGACTTAAAATGGTATATATGGATTCCTTTGGATTAAATTATTGTTTTTGAGCATTAGCAATTTGAAGGTGTGTGGGCTTCAATTTCTAGAATTCCCCAGCCAGCATCAATTCTGAAGCTTGAAGTCCACATATTTTCAAGCAGCCAAGGTTGACAAATACTGGATTAAATGAAAAAGACTAACATTCTTGAAGTATTTTTATAATAACTGTAGCAAAGCTATCAAATGACAATTTGCCCATTGTTTAAATGCCTGCCAATATGATTGTAAAAAAATTATTAAGTACAGAAAATCAAGAGTAAAAAAACTATGAGTTCCTTAATGAATAGTATTTTAATGTGACCTGAGAAGCTAGGGAGGAAGAAAGGACTCCATTCCCCTTTTAAAAAAGCACTAACAAAAATTACTCCTCTTTCGTGCTCACAGTACCACTCTTTCAGGCATGTAAGGAAGAAAAAGCTGTAGAAAGTAATCATCGCAATCCTTGTAGCAATAGAAATATTAATGTTGCTACACGAGATGTTATTGTCCTCATTATTGTAACTTAAATGTCTTATTGGTCATAACTGCATAGAACTTAAGAGTTATGGTATCTAGGCACACAGATATGTACTTTGACAAATACCTTTATAATAATAATATAATATAATATAATTATAACATGTAATGTAATGTAATGTAATTATGCTATACTAGTATAGTATAGTATAGTATAGTATAGTATAGTATAGTATAGTATAGTATAGTATAGTATAGTATAATAATAACATAATATAATAATAACATAATAATAACATAATATAAGAATATAGTATAATTATAACATATAATGTAATGATGGTATGCTATACTAATACAATACAATACAATACAATACAATACAATACAATACAATACAATACAATACAATACAATACAATACAATACAATATAACATACACTGCTCCAAAAAATAAAGGGAACACTTAAACAATACAATGTAACTCCAAGTCAATCACACTTCTGTGAAATCAAACTGTCCACTTAGGTAGCAACACTGATTGACAATCAATTTCACATGCTGTTGTGCAAAGGGAATAGACAATAGGTGGAAAGCATAGGCAGTTAGCAAGACATCCCCAATAAAGGAGTGGTTCTGCAGGTGGTGACCACAGACCACTTCTCAGTTCCTATGCTTTCTGGCTGATGGTTTGGTCACTTTTGAATGCTGGCGGTGTTTTCACTCTAGTGGTAGCATGAGACAGAGTCTACAACCCACACAAGTGGCTCAGATAGTTCAGCTGATCCAGGATGGCATATCAATGCGAGCTGTGGCAAGAAGGTTTGCTGTGTCTGTCATCATAGTGTCCGGAGCATGGAGGTACTACCAGGAGAGAGGCCAGTACATCAGGAGACATGCAGGAGGTCATAGGAGGGCAACAACCCAGCATCAGGACCACTACCTCCGCCTTTGTGCAAGGAGGGACAAGAGGAGCACTGCCAGAGCCCTGTAAAATGACCTCCAGCGGGCCACAAATGTGCATGTGGCTGCTCAAATGGTCAGAAACAGACTCCATAAGGGTGGTATGAGGGCCGATGTCCATAGCTGGGGGTTGTGCTTACAGCCCAACACCATGCAGGACATTTGGCGTTTGCCAGAGAACACCAAGATTGGCAAATTCACCACTGGCACCCTGTGCTCTTCACAGATGAAAGCAGGTTCACACTGAGCACAAGTGACAGATATGACAGGGTCTGGAGATGCTGTGGAGAACGTTCTGCTGCCTGCAACATCCTCCAGCATGACCGGTTTGGCAGTAGGTCAGTAATGGTGTGGGGTGGCATTTCTTTAGGGGGCCGCACAGCGACCCCCATGTGCTCGCCAGAGGTAGCCTGACTGCCATTAGGTACCGAGATGAGATCCTCAGACCCCTTGTGAGACCATATACTGGTGCGGTTGGCCCTCGGTTCCTCCTAATGCAAGACAATGCTAGACCTCATGTGGCTGGAGTGTGTCAGCAGTTCCTGCAAGATGAAGGCATTGGTGCTATGGACTGGCCTGCCAGTTCCCCAGACCTGAATCCAATTGAACACATCTGGGACATCATGTCTCGCTCCATCCACCAACGCCATGTTGCACCACAGACTGTCCAGGAGTTGGGGGATGCTTTAGTCCAGGTGTGGGAGGAGATCCCTCAGGAGACCATTGGCCACCTCATCAGGAGCATGCCCAGGCATTGTAGGGAGGTCATACAGGCATGTGGAGGCCACACACACTACTGAGCCTCATTTTGACTTGTTTTAAGTCAAAGTTGGATCAGCCTGTAGTGTTTTTTTTTTCACTTTAATTTTGAGTGTAACTCCAAATCCAGACCTCCATGGGTTGCTAAATTTGATTTCCATTGATAATTTTTGTGTGATTTTGTTGTCAGCACATTCAACCATGTAATGAACAAATTATTTAATAAGAATATTTCATTCATTCAGATCTAGGATGTCTTATTTTTTTGTTCCCTTTATTTTTTTGAGCAGTGTAATATAATATAATATAATGTAATATAATATAATATAGTATAATATAGTATAGTATAGCATAATATAATGATATGATATGATTAATATAATATAATTAATATAATATAATAATACTGGAAAGATACAAACTATTCAAAAGAAACAGACCTAACAAAAGAGGAGGTGGAATTGCATTATATATAAAAGATCACTACATATCTACAGAAATACCCAAAACCAAGGATAAAAACCTCCTAGAATCCATATGTGTCAATATAAAAAGGGAAAAAATGACATTGCTATATGCATTTACTACAGGCCACCCAACCAAGCAGGAGATATAGATGAAATCTTTGCTAACCAATTAACAAATGTATGTAGAAAATATTACATAGTAGCAATAGGTGATTTTAACTATCCTGATATTAACTGGGAGACAAACTCTGCAGCAAATGGGAAACGAACAGATTCCTAACCAACTTAGGTGACAACTTTGTCATCCAAAAGGTAGAGAAGGGAACTAGAGGAAAAACTATACTGGATCTATTTTTTATTAATAGAGAAGTGATAGAGGGAGTTGAAGTTGCCGGAACCTTAGGGGAGAATGACTGCATCATACTGGAATTCAATATAATTCAAACACAAGCAATAGAACTTAATCCAACAAGTGTCTTAAACTTTAAAAGAGATGATTTTAACAAACTCAGGGGGAGGCTAAGCAATATGGATAAAAATAATAAAAGGGAAAACACCTCAAGAAGAATGGGAAATACTGAAAAATATGATCATAAAAGCCCAGTCCAACAGAATGCCTCTGAAAAACAAAAACAAGGAATCCACGAAGAAACCAGCATGGTTGCATATAAATCTCTCTGATAAACTGAAAGAAAAAAAGTACCAAAAATGGAAAGAAGTACGCATAACTAAGGCAGAATATCAGTGGATGGCCCGAATCTGCAAAGATTAAGTTCAGAAAGCAAAGGCTCAGAATGAACAAAGACTTGCAACAAAGATCAAAAATAATTTTAAAAGTTTCTTTCAACATATAAATAACAAGAAAAAGTTGGTCCACTAAAGAGAGAAGTTGGCAAGGAAGTAACAGGCAGTATGGAGAAAGCAAAGCTGAATTCTTTTCATCAGTCTTCAAGCAAAAAATACCTATAGCCCAATCTTCCAAAAATATAACTGTAAGAAAAACTAGGGGAAAAAATTAAAATAAACAATAAAATGTTAAGAGAACTCCTATATGACCTTGATGAATATAAATCATCAGGACCTGATTGAGTATATCCCAGAGTTGTGAAGATCCTTTATCTCAGAACCATTATACCATATCTTTTGACAATATTGTACCAGGGAACTTTCAGAGGATTGGGAAAAAACTGATGTGATTCCCATCTTTTTTTTAAGAGGGGGGCAATAGAGCCAGGAATCTACGTATACTGGAAAAAATCATCAAAAAACTGATCTGTGAACATCTAGAAACAAATAAAATAATAGCTAGAAGTCAGCACGGGTTTGTTAAAAACAAATCATGCCAAACCAATCTTATTTCATTCTTTGACAAAGTGACTAAATTAGCAGATCAGCAAAATGCTGTGGACAAGTATATTTAGACTTCAACGAGGCATTCAACAAAATAGACCACAACCTATTTTTTGGTAAGCTAGAAAAATGTAGGATAGACAGCATCATTATCAGATGGATTTGTAATTGGCTAACAAACTGGACTCAGCAAATAGTCCCAAATGGTATGATATTATATCTAAATGGAGGGAAGTAAGCAGTGGGTTACCACAAGGTTCCGTCTTAGGCATAATACCCTTCAAATCTTCATAAATGACTTAGATGAGGGAATAGAAAGGGAACTCATCAAATTTGCAAATGACACTAAGTAGGCAGGAATAATCAACACCCCAGAAGACAAACTCAGGATCTAAAAGGATCTTAACAGACTTGAACAATGGCCTCTATTCAACAAAATGAAATTCATTCAGCAAGGTTTACACCTGGGCAGAAAAAGCAAAGGTACAAGTACAGATTAGGTGAGACCAGGCTTTAAGAGTCCTAGTGGACAATCACTTAAGCATAAGTACACAGTGTGTGACAGCAGCCAAAAATGCTAATACAATCCTTGGTTGTATAAACAGTATAAATAGAGGCATAGAATCAAAGTCATGTAAAGTACTAGTACTGCTTTATAAAGTCTCAGTAATACCACACCTGGAATACTATATCCACTTTTGGTCACAACATTACAAAAAAGATATTGAGGGTTTGAAAGCAGTGCAAAGATGAGTAACTAAGATGATTAAAGCCTGGAGTCTAAAATACAGGTATATGAAAAACGATTGCAGGATTTGGATTAGGCTAGTCTAGAGAAAAGAAAGATGGAGGGATTGATAGCAGCATTCCAGTATTTGAGAGACTGCCATAAAGAGGAGGTGGTCAATTTATTTTGCATCAGACAACAGGGCAAGAACTAATGAATGGAAATTGATCAAGGAGAATTAAGAAGAAGCTTCATAACAGAGAGGACAATTAATCAGAGGAACAGCTTGCTTTCAGAAGTTGTGAGTGCTTCATCACTGCAGGTTTTTAAGAATTGACTAGATAATCACTTGTCTGAAATGGTATAGGATCTCCTGGAGCTGGGCTGGTCTAAAAGACCTCCAAGGTCCCTTCCATCTCTAATGATAAGATAAGAATAAAGTTTCTAGCTAGAAAAAAAGCCTATGCACAGTCAGTATTTGAAGGACATTGAAGGAAAGGCAGGTACACACATGAAGAAAAAAACTGAAGGCTTCATTTTGGCTGCTCAAGAACAAGCCTTGCAGACTAATTGCATAAAAGCAAAAATTGAACATTTCAGTAACAACAACAAATGTCACTTAGGCAAAAAGAATATGAGACCGTGTATCACCTTATCAGTGGCTGAAGCAAAATTGCAATGCTCCAAAATGTTTGAATTATATGGTTGAGTGATTCCAAGGTCATATCTGCCAGCTCCTTCAGAATCTTGAGATATAATCCATCTGGTTCTGGTGATTTAAACTCATCTAGAATGGAAAAGTGCCATCTTACCATTTTCTTATCTATTTTGACTTCTATTCCTATTCCTTTTATGGTACTATTTTTGTTACGATGGACTGTTTCTTTTTCTAATTCAGAAATTAATGTATTTTGTGGGACACTTTATGCATAAACACTGTTTTTAGAATCAGGAACTAAAATCAAGAGCTGAATTGTCCAGAAATGGATTTTTTATCTCTATAAACATCAGAGATATTATTTTGAGGAGGGAAATGTAGGCCAGTTGACCCAGCAATATTCCTTGCTGTAAGAAATAGAGAGAGCAGAGAAGTAATGATTCCACCTCAGATTTCCTGCCTTCCTCAGTTGGAATTACTTGTTGCTCAGCAATATTACCATAATTTTAATTGTGATATGCTGATTTAGATAAACTTTATTGTACAAAAGTGGCATATATAAATGAAAGAAATGCAGCTTATATCATTTAACAAAATAGAGAGAGAAAAAGAAGCAGGTACATTCTATTGCCCCTGATAATAAACTGTGCATGATCCTCTTTAGCTATAATGAGCAGCCATTCCACTAAATATTTTAAACAACTGCCCAGGTAAATAGTGTCAGGGTAAGGACTAGTGTTTGTTTTATAGTTTGTCCATATCTATTGTAGAAAGGTTAACTAAGATCCACCTTTCCATTAATTGCTGTTAATTAAGAGACCGTTAAGTCTCTATTAAAATAGTAGAGTTTAGTAGAATTTGTCATGAGGTAAAAATGGCACAATGGGGTAGCATGGAACTTTTTTCAGAGACTAGACATGGGCATGATGAAGAGGTAAAATATTTAAAATCTTAAACTAGCCCTGGGTAATATTCGAAGGAATAATTTTAAAATGATATTTAATTATTATCTCTACCATGGGGACCGTGCATCCAATATTGGCTCAAGGGAGCAACCAGGAAGAGATTGAATGCTGGGGAGGCTTCATCCAGCCCCCCGCAGATTGGAACTCTCTGAGTGGAAGAGAGAGGTGGAGAGCTGCAATGAGTTGCTGAGGTCCAGGTGGTCCCTGGGCATCAGGAGGAAAGACTGGGAAGAAAACCCACAGGGGTGAGTTTTACTCATGGAAGCCACAGCAGCCCCCAACATGAATAGAGATGGAGCTGGAAGAGCTGGAGGAGGAAGAGAAAGGCAGAGAGCATGGCCAGGCCAACTGGAAGATGGAGCAAGCTATCAAGTTTATGCAGGAGATTTTCAAAAACTTTAAGGCCCATGAGGCCCCCACCCAAGCCTCCATGCCAGATGATCAGATGCACCCAGCCTCGGCAACTGATGGGGTGACTGCATCCACCACAGCAGATGGTGGGGGAACTGGCCATAGTAGCAACAGCTTCCATAGCCCTAGTACCTAGAGGGATGACCCAGTGTGGGCCTCCTCCAGGTACTTCGGTTATGGAGGCTGCTGCTGCTATGGCCAGTTCCTCCACTGTCTGCTGTGATGGATGGCACTAATGAGGACAAAGAGTTGCAAAAAAACCCATTGGGCATCTATATGCAAGAGTATGGTCCTGAAATAGCTATGGGGTGTGGCAAGGTGAGATCTGTCATCACTCAATTGTTTAATTAATTGAATGTATATCACAATTTGCTTGCAAGCAACTTTGGGCATCTAATAACGTCTTTAAAAAGATGAAATTTGAAACACAATTAAGGTCAAAAATTCACTTTTGATGTGTATTTTTAATTTTCTTTGACAATGCATGCATTTTTACCTTTGTAGTTTTTATGCCATAATTTGAAAGCAAAAATTTAAAAAATATAACACTAGGGTCAAAATTCACTTCACATATATTAAAAGATATTGACAACATCTTGGCCCATTGCCAAAGGAGAAGCCGGGCCTTCAAGAGCTTTCCAAGGACAGCAAGGTTCGAACATCTGCATATCGGAAAGGAGCTGCTCCATAAGCCAGCTGCTGTTATAGAGAATGGTCACTTCATGGGACACATCATAGAATAAAGAATAATAGGGTCCACGTCCTCCCTTGTTAGGTCTGTTTCTTTTGAACAGTTTATATTCTTCCAGCAAGACATTCCAGTCATGGGTTTCATCCCACCAAATTTCGGTAATGACAATCCTGCCCCATGTACTAGGAATTCAAAATTGCTCATTTCCTCATATTTTTAGCATTATTATATAGACATATGATCTTTTTTGGTTGACCCCTATATTTGCTTCCTACACCTCCTGTCCTTCCTTCTCATCACTTCCTACCTCATTGTTTGATTGGTTGTCTTGGAATTTATACTTGGGATTATGTCCTAAAGATTGATCATCCCGCTCTTCCAGCTTTGGTACAAAGCCCTTTGGCTAAACAAAGCCAGTTCCCCCAAACACATTCTTCCCAGTTCTTTTCAGATGCAGTCCATCCCCTGCCAAAAGCCCATTATGTAGATAATATAGACTATGATCTAGGAATCCAAAGTTCCCTCAATGGCACTATCCCTTAAGCCAGTAGTTTAATTCTAAAATTCTCCATTCTCCCATTGAATAGTGACCTTCCATTGGAAATGTAGATGAAAACATCCCATCTACTCCTTTTTTTTTTTGGCTTTCATGCCAAGTTGCTGATAATGTCTTGATATTGTTTTCAGAGTGTTTGTTATATCATTCATTGCCACATGATCAGATGTGACCTAGAACATACCAACTCTGTCAGACCTTACTGTGTGTGCAAAGGTATTCAGAGGTAACTTGCCCCTCAACAGCAACTATATTATGACTTCATTTATAATAAAAAGGCACACTCCAGCCTGAAATCCAGTCATCTGTATCTAATATTGTTGCTTGGAGACATGGAAGAATGGGGGTGGAAGAGTGAGATAGGAGCTTGGGTGAGAACATTCAGTAATAATTGCAACTGTAGTTGCAATATAATACTTAATTTTTATATTGTATACACTGCAAATTCAAGCAAGGATTAAATTAAATAAACAATGAAGACAACATAAAATTATAAATATTACTGCTACAATGAACTACATATTTGAAAGTAAATTGGGCTGTACAACCTATACTTCCAAAATCTATCATCAGAAATTGGGTAACTGTTTAATAGTTGCAATTTCATTTTATGACCTCTTTTGAGAAAGTAGTTTAAAATACTTTAATACATTAGCAAAGTTCATGAAAAATAAATCTTGACTTAAGTTTTGGCTTAACTTGACTTAAATTTTACTTTAAACTCTGTACAGTATATAGAAACAATATTTTGCTGTAACCAATAAAGGGCTCCTACACTATATAGACACAACTGCCTCTCCCTGTTTCTTGGTTGTTCAAAAATTTATTTGCAGATTGTATATAGATAAAATACTCTGTAACATTTATCATAAATTTATATGTAGATTGTATATAGATAAAAACAATACAGCAGTTTCAATATAACGTTGTACTGAATACAGTAAAACTGATATCCCTGAAGCAACAGAGGACCTTTTTTAAAAAAAATCACATGTGGATCAGATGCTCCAAACTCAAGATGCCATGAGTGAGATCACACTTTTAGAATGCTTTAAATTGCATTCTGAAAGGAGCCACATCGCAGGATTCATATAATTAGAGTGTGTTATATACTCTTGCTTCCTGAGCAGCTGCTTGCTGGGTGAGAGTTTTTGGAGGTTTCCCAATGAAACTAGATCCTGCTACTAATACAAGCACATTCTCTCATATGGTCGTGACAGTCACAGCTAGTGCAAGCTAGTTCAGTGTCTAGATAAATACACTGACCCTTGAAATCTCCAAGCATCTATTAAACAAGAAATCCAAAACTCTGTAGTCAAAATAGATGGTGGAAATTTAAGGGACTATCATCTGAGATATCACAAGATAATCTTCCCTATGCATGTTTACAAAATATAGTTAATTAACTGGTGTGTGCGTGTGTGTGTGTGTGTGTGTGTGTGTATGTATGTATATTTGTTTTCTTAAGTTTTCGCGGGTACTTACATGTATGGCATTCAGCTTTGTTTGGGTATTTTCCCATGTCATTGTAGTTGTGCTTTTAAAGTTGTAGCAACGTTTCGGCAGAATCTCATCTGCCATCATCAGGCTTTTGTATAGTGTTCATCTGTGAGTCAGACCCCACAGTGGTTTCAGATTTAAATTTGGGGCAGCCTATTGCTGTGCCAGAATGGTTTTTTCTTCATCCTGATTGGTTGGGAGTCTTGGTCTGTGTTTATTGGTCTTGGAGTTTGCTGTGTTCTGCTTGATTGGTGTTTCTAATATCTTCTGTCTGTTTTGTGGCTCTTTTTGTATCTTGATTGGCTGGCAACATTGTGTTACTTTATTGGAGGCCTTTAGTGTAGCCTGGCTCCGGGTAAATGGATGGCTATCATTAGTTAGGAAGCTAGGTTTCATCTGGGTGCCTGGTTGGGTTTGAGCTGAAGGTATGAGTGGGGATCAGTTTGTGCCCAGGTGCTTGTCTGGCTAGTGGTGTGGAGATTTTTTTGTTTGAGAGTGCAGGCTTCCAAATGATTGACAGTCTGGTGGAATCATCTCTTCTATCCATGCTTTCTGGTCTTTTTTCAATCTCTATGGCTTCTCTGATGATTCTGTGGCTGAGGTTTTCTATAGTGGCTAGGGTTTTGGTGCCATTGAAGTCAATGCTATGACCTGTGGCTTCCATGTGTTGGACTAGTGAGGAAGTGTGTTCCAGCTTTTTGACTGCATTTTTGTGTTCATCGAGGTGGGTACTTATTCTTCTATTGGTCTGTCCAATGTATGTGGCCGGGCATGATGCACAGGGGACTTCATATATGCCTTGGTTTTCCAGGTCAATTTTATCTTTGGGGTTTCTAAGGATGGCTGCTATTTTTCTGTCTGTTTTGAAGGCAGTCTTGATGTGATGTCTGTGTAGTATCTTACTAATTTTGTCTGTAGTATCTCTTATGTAGGGCAGGACAGCTGTTCCATAGGTCTGTTCATCTTCTGGGTCTCTATTATGTCTCAGTGTGTTTTTGTGGATCAAGCCGGTTATTTTGCTTTTGTGGAAGCGGTTGGCTGTCAGGGTGCATAGTTCAGTCTTAATGTGTGTCTTGTCTTCCAGGCGTTTGGTTCTAGTAATTAGTGTTTTAGCCACGGAGTTTATCTGTGCTGGGTGGTGGTGGGATTGGGCGTTGAGGTAGTGGTTAGTGTGTGTTTTCTTCTGGTATACGGTGTGTCCTAGTGTGCCATCTGTTTTTTTGTAGATTAGTACATCTAGGAATGGTAGTTGTTTGTTTGTTTCCGTTTCCATGGTGAACTGGATTTTGGGGTGTGTGCTGTTTAGGTGTGTTAGGAAATTGTTTAGGTTTTCTTTTCCATGGGGCCAAATCACAAATGTGTCATCGATGTATCTTAACCATAGTTTGGGTTTGTGGATGGCATTGGCCAGGGCTCTGGATTTGAATTCTTCCATGAACAGGTTTGCAATGACAGCTGACAGTGGTGATCCCATAGGGGTTCCTTCAATTTGTTTGTATCTTTGTCCTTTGTATATGAAATATGCTCAAACACACCCCAACCAGGCACCCAGATGAAACCCAGAAGATATTAGAAACACCAATCAAGCAGAACACAGCAAACTCCAAGACCAATAAACACAGACCAAGACTCCCAACCAATCAGGATGAAGAAAAAACCACTCTGGCACAGCAATAGGCTGCTCCAAATTTAAAACTGAAACCACTGTGGGGGTCTGACTCACAGATGAACACTATACAGAAGCCTGATGATGGCAGATGAGATTCTGCCGAAACGTTGCTACAACTTTAAAAGCACAACTACAATGATGTGGGAAAATATCCGAACAAAGCTGAATGCCATACATGTAAGTACCCGCAAAAACTTAAGAAAACACACACACACACACACACACACACACACACATATGGTATTGTAATATGTATATGTATTATATATATATAATACCCAAAACTTAAGAATATATATATAATATATATATAATATATATATATTCTTAAGTTTTCACGGTATTATATATATATAATATACATAATACAATACCATATATATATATATATGTGTGTGTGTTAAGTTTTCGCGGGTACTTACATGTATGGCATTCAGCTTTGTTTGGGTATTTTCCCACATCATTGTAGTTGTGCTTTTAAAATTGTAGCAACGTTTCGGTAGAATCTCATCTGCCATCATCAGGCTTCTGTATTGTGTTCATCTTCTGTGGAAGCCATTAGCTTTGTGGAAGCCATTAGCTTTGTGCTTTTGTGGAAGCCATTAGCTGTCAGTACTTTAGTCAGCGTGCATAGTTCAGTCTTTATGTGTGTCTTGTCTGCCAGGATTTTTTTTCTTTGTCTGCCAGACACACATAAAGACTGAACTATGCACCCTGACTAAAGTACTGACAGCTAACGGCTTCCACAAAAGCAAAATCACCGGCTTGATCCATAAAAACACACTGAGACATAATGGAGACCTTGAAGATGGAACAGCTGTCCTTCTCTACATAAGAGGTACTACAGACAAAATCAGTAAGATACTACACAGGCATCATATCAAGACTGCCTTCAAAACAGACAGAAAAATAGCAGCCATCCTAAGAAACCCCAAAGATAAAATTGACCTGGAAAACCAAGGCATATATGAAGTCCCCTGTGCATCATGCCCTGCCACATACATTGGACAGATCAATAGAAGAATAAGTACCCGCCTGGATGAACACAAAAATGCAGTAAAAAAGCTGGAACATACTTCCTCACTAGTCCAACACATGAAAGCAACAGGTCATAGCATTGACTTCAATGGCACCCAAACCCTAGCCGCTATAGAAAACCCCAGCCACAGAATCATCAGAGAAGCCATAGAGATTGAAAAAAGACCTGAAAGCATGAATAGAAGAGATTATTCCACCAGACTGTCAATTATTTGGACGCCTGCACTCACAAACAAAAAAACCTCCATACCACTAGCCAGGCAAACACCTGGGCACAAACAGATCCCCCCTGATACCTCCAGCTCAAACACACCCCAACCAGGCACCCAGATGAAACCTAGCTTCCTAATAAATGATAGCCATCCATTTACTCAGAGCCAAGCCGCACTAAAAGCCTCCAATACAGGAACACAATGTTGCTGCCAATCAAGCCAAAAAACCCACAAAACAGACAGAAAATATTAGAAACACCAATCAAGCAGAACACAACAAACACCAAGACCAATAAACATAGACCAAGACTCCCAACCAATCAGGATGAAGAAAAAAACCATTCTGGCACAGCAGTAGGCTAGCCCCAAATTTAAAACTGAAACGGCTGTGAAAGTCTGACTCACAGACAAACACAATACAGAAGCCTGATGATGGCAGATGAGATTCTGCTGAAACGTTGCTACAACTTTAAAAGCACAACTATAATGACGTGGGAAAATACCCGAACAAAGCTGAATACAATACATGTAACTACCCGCATAACCTTAAGAATATATATATATATATATATATATATATATATATATATATGAATTATTTAATATAGCTGTTCATTCCAATGGACTCCAGACATGTTACCTAATACTAAATTAAAACAACTAAAAGCATATACACAATGAAACAAGACAGCCTGGACAAAAATAACAATTAAAAAAAAGCACAATTATCTTATGATACCTTTTAAAAAATATATTTACTGACAATGTACAGTATGTATTACATACACACCCAGGATGTATGAAGGATCAGAATGAAAGAGAGTATTATATAGTAATAGTAAGAATTACCATATAAGAAATGGTAATTTCCAAAATGGTATTGGATAAGATAAATATTGTGGCATGAATAAACACTTGTAGTAGGGTAATCATTCTTTTAAAAAGCCAAAATATTTCCTGTGCTCCTTTTCAAATCTCACTTTTCCATTGTTAATTATGCAATGCATTTAATCTATATACATTTTTGTTTTGTCACAGAACTCATATACAATTTTGTTCACTTGTATCTGAAATATATGCCTTTATGCTTATTTTAAAAAAATAGTTTCATATTTTGTAAGGTTTTTCTATATTGAAAATATACAAATTTAAATAAAATCTATTGGGAGATATCTGGTAGTGTTCATGTACAATTAATGCACTCTTAAACTGAAATTTCCTTAACTTGAGTTGAAGCAAAATGTAAGATATTAATAAGACTTTTTAAATGTATGTTTTGTCTAATTCCAGATGGCTTCCTTCTATTTTCAGTTGGTAACATGCTCTCATTTTTCTTTATATGGAGTATATTCACGCTGTGTTAGTTCGAAACTGATTGCTCAGGACCTACTTGGTATCTTAACATGAGCTTCTTTCTTGTTCTCTCCCACCGCCATCCCGATTCTGAAATGAATCAGTAGAAATGAGAGAAACCTAGTGTTCTCTTTGCACTATTGTAGTTTTGCAGAACTTTTAGGCAGTCTGATTTCCCATTGGCAAAAGACCCTTTGACACATGCTACCTTGCAACTCTTGATGGCAAAGCAAATTCTTCTACCCTGGAATTTCAGGACTGAGTTTCTAGTTCCAAACTATGACTGCAGCAGAATTGAGGCCAGTCTACTGGGAAAAGAAACTTTGTCCTGCAAATAAATGTCATCCCACCTCAATAAAAAGTCATGGTTGTGCCATCTGTCCAGGCAACCAGTCTGCCTCATGAACCTGCACATACACAGAATCTGTGTTTGCCAAAGCAAGGGGATGATCTTTTGACTAGAAGTTCCTATACATTCAGGAGCACTTGTTTAAATGCTGACAAAGTGAAGAATTCCTTTGAAGATTTGCCAGTTCCAACTGATGTACTGTCTCTGTTTATATCTGCTTTTAGTGGGAGGAAAGTATCTTATCTTGTTTCAGTTGTGGTATTTTGCAGTGATAGTATATATCTTTCTGTTTGTGTGAGTATTTGAATTTTCCATTTTCGAGTCTATAGAATTTTGCATTATTTTTATATTCATACACATTTGTAAAATGTGATAATCTTACTAGTGGATGCAATTTCCACTTTGGTTTTGCATATCCAAGCTGTTCTTTCCACCTCAGTTCAAGATGTTGTAAATTTTGTTAATTTCCCCCATTGGAAAGATTAAGAATAATATTGGCGATTTTAGGAAATAAAGACATTTTGGATCCATTGGCTTCAGAGCAATCTCCAATATGCCTATATGCCTAGCTAGTAAGGAGAATTATACTTTAAATTGAGAAGAAGCAGAAGGTTAGACCATGGGATTTCCTCCAGCTTTATCTATTACATTGTCAAAACTCAAACAGACGGAGCAGAAGGGGTGCATTCAGTTCTGAAATCAAAGCCAGAACAACAACTAAAAGATCCAGACAATCTGGTCTGTCCTTCAGAAGAAGAATTTACAAATAGTAGACATTTACAACATGCTTTAAAATATTTATGATGATGAATTAATACTCACAAAATTATCTGTTGTAGTGGTTTTGTTTACGTGAAGCAGTGGGACAAGGGATAAAACAAGTTTAAATGTCTAGTTAAATCATAGCTAATAATTTTAGTTATAAGGTTAATGTGGATCTTTATTTAGAATAACGAAATTTCTTATTTAATCATGCAATAAGTGTACATCAAGGTACATTTGGGGCCAGGCCACTTCAGAGCACAGTTGTCAAGAAGCATTTTTAATGTTTCCTCATTTTACAGAAAGTGAAAAAGAAAAATCTAGAAACAGAAGATTAAATATATTCCATATTTAATATAACAAATGTTAGTTGCAGCCACTGAGAATATTTTTACTTTGTTTTTAATGTTCAGTTTGGTAGATTCCAACACTATTGATTTGGTTGGATCAGTGAAATACAATTTGAATGACAACTCTAGAATCTTGCATATTCCTGTTTCATTTGCCTTTAAAAAAAATTCTTTGATTATCATGAATGCAGCCATCTGGACTGTCTATTTTGTTTTACTATGAGCAGTTTTGTGTTGGGCTTTTTCTCTTCTTCACTATGACAAACTTTGAAAATGCTTGAGTTAAATAGTCCTCAAATTTGTGAATAATGTTTTACATAAAATTACATAACATCAGAGGGAGATCTTGCATCCAAAACCTCTAAAGATATACTTGTAGGGTGAAATTAATCCCTAGTAATTTGCTACTTTCACCCACTCATACATATTCTGAAATATAGACATTTATGAGATGAAAATAAATTAATTCACCTGGTCATGAATAGAGTTCTTATTCTGTCTGTTCAGATCCTTCTCTTTTATTTCTTGTTAAAAAATTATAGAAGAAATACATTTTTGTGAATGTACACCCAAACCTGAACAAACCTGAATACAGACTGTAGCATCAGGCTTCTTTTTTTATTATAACAACAGAATACTCCAATGGAATTCCAGGTGATAGGAAGTCAACAATCTCCTCCAGTAGGAATACAGATAAAGCAAAAACAGTATCCCTGTCATTTGAAAAAAAAAATTCTTTTAATGAGATGCCAAGGCTGTTCAAATCATTTAATGAGATGAATGAAAATCCACTCAAAATCAGCTCCTTAAAGGAACTAGGATAAGGCTCAGCATGGCTGAGGCCTTTTGGAAACCTTGGCCTCGGATAACTGTCTGCCTAGATCAGGGGTGTCAAACTCACGTCATCATGGCTGCATCACGTGACATATTGGGACTTTTCCCTCCTTCGCTAAACTGGGCATGGCCAGCATGTGATGCATTCGGCCTGTGGGCTGGGAGTTTGACAGCCCTGGCTAGATGAACTTAGAACTTAAAATAACTTTATTGTCACTTTGAATATATAATAATCGGCATACATTAAAATGAAATTTTGTTGCATACAGCTCTCGCTGCATAGATGTTGTCTTAACAGGCTTCCAGGGAATATCTAGAGGTACTTGCTCATAAGTGCTCAAAAGTGCTCAGAAGTGAAATGCCTCATAATTCCTTCAGATCTAGTTGTTATAAACACCAACTGTTGTACCTATTGTGACCTTACAACTAAATGGTAGAACTGGCATTTTTATTTTAATAAATCAATGTGCCATTCAAATCAATAGTTTTGCTCATCTTTTATAAGCTTTTATATTGTATAATTTTAAGACTCTAGACCAGAATAATTAGAGCTGACAGACTTCAGCTTATGGATATCATCTCAACTTCTCTTTCTATGATGTTTCAGATATTATGAAGAAAAGATACAGTTGCACAAGATAGGAGGCACCATTTTTTTTCTAGAAAGATGGGAAAAGTTAACATAATGAATTTCAATAAGGGCAAAAGCGGTCTGTCATTTTGCTATGGAAAATCAAAAGTGTGTGTGTGAGTTCATCTTGAGCAAAGAAGTTTGCTGGGTTACAAACTGAACATGAACCAACAGCATCATTAGAAATACAGTGAATATAAAAAGTGTAATACCCCCTTTAAATGCCAGGTTTGTAAGATGTAAAAAAATCAGGCCAGGGTAAATCACTTTATAATTTTTTCCACATTTAATCCATTGACATTCATGTCAGAAACACATGCAGAGCTAACTAAAGGGTGCCTCTGGGTTGAAAGGATTTACTGGTGACAGCACCATTGCCCAAAAGATGCCAGATTGCTAAAAATAATGCAATATTCAAAGAGGTTTTCATATCCTCATCACATTCAATATAACCTATATGCTAAACAATTTAAATGAAAAACAAACTGAAATCTTTTGGAAAGGAAAAATAAAAAATGCACAATAATATGATTGCATAAGTGTGCACATCCTCTTATAAGTAGGGATGTAGCTGTGTTCAGAATTAACCAATCACATTCAAACTGATGTTAAAAGATCTAAGCTCCAGAGCTCAATGTAATAGCATTGCCAAAAAGGCTTTAAGAGTTGTTATTATTATTTTGTGAAGCTTCTTCTCTGGCAACATTGGATTGTTAATTAGGGCATACAAAACCTTTGCCAGACCAATTCTCAAATACAGTTTGTCCACCTGGAACCTACACTGTATATCGGACATTAACACAATTGAATGGGTTCAGAGGTATTTCTTGAGAAAAGTACTCCACCCCTTCACTCACAATAGAATTCCCTATGTCTCCAGGCTCGAAATTTTGGGCCTGGATAATCCAGAACTGCACTGCCTGTGGTCTAATCTAAGCATAGTACACAAAATTGTCTGTTACAACATCTTATGTTGAATGACTTCTTCATCCTTGATCACAATGATACACAGGCAAACAACTGACACGAACTCAAGGTAAACCGCTGCAAATTTGACTGCAGAAAATACAATTTCAGCAACAGAGTTGTCAATTCCTGGAACGCCCTACTTGACTTGTTACAGCTTCAACCCCTCACAACTTCAACCTCAAACTGTCTACCGTGGACCTCACCCCATTCCTAAGAGGTCCTTAAAGGGGACATGCATAAGCTCACCAGTGTGCCTACTGTCCCAGTCTTACCGTCCCCCATTTATCTGTATTTACTCGCTTTGTTCTTGTTTATGTTCATACTTATACTTGTTGTCTTGTGCATGTTTGACAAATAAATAAATAAATACTTTGTCAGTACATCTGCCATCAATTAAAATGATTCTGATCAAGCCCATATAAAGCTCAGCTATTCGAGTAGGATTTTTCAGGCGTTTACTCAGTTGCTTCTTCCAGCAAAAGCCATAGTCTGCCAAGAGATTACAAAGCATTAAAGGGATATCATTGTTGGAAGTATCGATTAGAAGGGTGCAAAACCATTTCCAGGTACTATATATCACAGAATGCAGTGAAGACAGTCATCAACAAGTTGAGAAAATATGGCACAACAGTGACATTATATTACCAAAAAGTGGATGTCTCACAAAATTGATGACAAAATAAGAAGAAAACTGGACCTAGAGGCAGGCAAGGGACCTACAGCAAAAGAGGTTGCAAGAATTTCTGGTAAGTACTGTTTGTTACTATATATGACAACAATCAACCACATTCTTCATATGTCTTGACTGTGGGGTAGAGTGGCAAGATGGAAGCTTTTTCTTACAAATAAAAATATCCTAGTTACATTTACAAAAACCTACCTCAAGTCTGACAAAACCATGTGGGAAAATGTATTACAGTCTGGGATAAAGGCTGAACTTTTGGGGGATAATTCCAAAAATAAGTTGGCACAAAAACAACACTACCTATCACCAAAAGTACACCATACTCACAGTGAAGCATGGTAGTGGCAGCATTATGGTTTGGGGTTCTTTTCTTCAGTTGGACCTGGGATTTTAGTCAAGCTGAAGGAAATTATGAACAGTTCTAAATATTACTCAATTTTGGCACAAAATGTTCAAGCCCCTGCTAAAATGTTGTGGAAAAATATTTGAAGGGATTTATCTTGGTCTGATATTTTTACATTTCAAAAATTTGACATTTTAACAGGGATTTAAACTTTTTACACCCACTATATAGCCTGAAGTAGATATAAAAGAATGAGTCAACAATTAAAAGCACTGATCAGCTGGAAAGCTGACACTAGGATTCAAGACTGAAGCACCCCATGATGGTGTGAGTTCCTGTTATTTGCCCCAGCTCCCCCCCAACCTAGCAGTTTGAAAATATGCAAATGCAAGCAGATAAATAGGTACCACTTATCACTGGGAAGGTAACAGCATTCCATCCACTTTGAGTATAGTCAGGCTGGCCACATGACCATGGAAGCATCTTCAGACAATGCTGGCTCCTTTGGCTAAGAAACAGCAATGAGTAACACCCCCTAGAGGCAAACAAAACTCGTCAGCAAATGCCTTTACCTTTATAACCTCAAAATCAAGATTGTTCTTTTCTTTATATTTGTCAGACAACATCTAGAATATTGGATTTAGTTTGGAACAATATGTTTTAGGAAGAGCAGTGGCTAAAAAGGATCCTAGACAGAAAAAAATGAGGACTATTTAGAGGTACAGGATATTTATATATTATATTTATACGTTGCCCAACTCACTGTTACAATTATTCTGGAAAAATTAAATAAGAAACTAAAAACTAAGAGTACAGGTGACACACATTAGTCCTATAAGAGAAGGAGACAAAAAGAGAGAAAGTTAGGGTTTAATTGGGTTTGTTCAGATATTTGCTGTGAAATTTGTGGAGGAATTTTGGGGCTCAAGCATGTTGGGCATCCATGTGTTCTGTCTCTGAGGGAGGGAAGTCTTTCCATGCAATTAGATATTTAATTTTCCCTCTGTGTTTGCAGGAGTCCAAAATTTTCTTAACTTTGAAATGCTGTTCCCTTTCAGTTAGAATGAGGGTTGGGGATGGTTTTGTTGTAGGGTTAGGGGAGAAATGTTTGCCTGTTTTAAATAGACTGCAATGGAAAACTGGGTAAATACATCTGAGAGGTTTGGATAAGTCTAATTGCACTGTTACTGGGTTGATAATCTTATTAATTGAGAAAGAGTCAATGTATTTGGGACCCATTTTTTCCAGCAGTTGCCCAGATTACAGGTATTTGTTGGACAGATAGATTCTGTTGCCTACATTGAAGTCTTTGGTTTGGAGTGCTTTTTCACAGCTTGTTTCTTATAAGTTTCTCCTACCTCCTCCAGTGCTTTATGAACAACTGACCAGGTGCTTTGAAGTTCTGCAATACATTCTGGTAATGATGTGGTTTGTGGCTTGGCCTAGGGTAGGTTCTGGCATAGAAAGTAATATAACAATGATGGAATTAACTGAAGCACTTAAGAAGCAAAATAATGGAAAAGCACCAGGTCCTGATGGGCTTTCGGCAGAATTTTATAAAACACTACAAGAATCATTGAGCCTTCCATTGCTAGAAGTCATGAACGAAGTTATGTTAAAGAAGACGATACCTAAAACATGGTCAGAAGCCTATATTACACTTATTCCAAAAGAAGAGGCTGATCCATTGCAAATTAAGAATTATAGACCTATTTCTTTACTAAATGCAGACTATAAAATTTTTGCTTCAATTTTGGCAGAAAGACTTAAAAAATACTTAAATAACTTTATTCATCCAGATCAAAATGGATTTCTGCCAAAGAGACAAATCAAAGATAATATGAGAGTAATTCTGGACACTTTGGAATATTATGAATATTATATTATTATTATTACATCCCGAAAAGCAAATGGCTTTGATATTCTTAGATGCGCAAAAGGCATTTGATAATGTGAATTGGAGATTTATGTTATTATTATTGGAACAGATGGGTTTCACCAGAAAATTTATCCAAGCAATAGAAGCCATATACTAAAAGCAAACAGCAAAGGTAATGATAGAGGGAGAATTCACATATTCTATCAATATAAGAAAAGGTACAAGACAAGGATGCCCACTATCACCTTTACTATTTGTATTAACTTTGGAAGTGTTGAATAGAAATATTAGAGATGATAAAAGTATAAAAGGAATGAAAATTAAAAAGGAAGAATTTAAATTGCAAGGCTTTGTGGATGATTTGGCCTTTATTTTGGAAGACCCTTTAGAAACAGCTCCAAAATTACTGAAAAAGATAGAGACATATGGTGAGGTGGCTGGTTTGAAAATAAACAAAGATAAAATAAACAAAGATAAAACAAAGATTTTGACAAAGAATATGCTACTAAGACAAAGAGAAGAACTGGCAGACCTATTGAAAATTCAAGTCACGAATAAGGTTAAGTATTTGGGGATACATTTGACACCAAGATGTAAGTTAAAAGAGAACAATTACATTAAACAACAGATAGTGTTAGATTTGATGAAATGGGAAAATCTACAATTGTCATTCATAGGGAGAATTTCAACAAACAAGATGAATATCCTATCCAGAATCTTATACCTGTTTCAAACAATACCAATTAGGCTTGGAAAAGACTATTTTGAAGATTTAAATAAAATTGTGTTGAAGTATATATGGCAAGGTAAGAAAGCGAGAATAAAGTTAAAACTTTTACAAGATGCTAGAATTAGAAGAGGATTTGGTTTGCCTAATTGGGAGTTGTACTATCAAGCTGCAAATTTGATGTGGGCTAAGGAATGGATAACATTAAGAAAGACTAGATTGTTGACACTAGAAGGACATGATTTGTTGTTGGGCTGGCATGCTTTTTTATGGTATAAGGGAACTAAAACACAGGGCTATTTTAAAAGACACATATACGGGAGTCCTTGTGGTTAAATTGGGAGAAGATTAAAAGACAATATTATTTGAAAATTCCAGTTTGGTTATCAACTATTGAAGCATTTTCCTATCCTATAATATACAAGAAGGAACAAACAGTTAGATATGGGGAAATATTGGATGAAAAGAGTGAACTCAAATCGATGCAAAATTTAGAGGAACAAGGTATAAAGATGAATTGGTTTTCATATGCACAAATACATTCAAGGTATGATGAAGATTTTAAAACAGAAGGATTCTATGATAAATTGACTGATTTAGATAAGATTTTAGTAGAACAGGAATATGAGAACATATGCCTGCTAGGTGATTTTAATGCAATAGCAAATTTAGGAAAAGATTACAATAATGGAAATCCAGAGAAAAAAAGGAAAAGGAAAACATTACCATAAGTATTCTATCAAATAGTGGAAGAATTAGGTTTAAAAGATATATGGAGAGAAAGAAATCCTGACAAAAACAGTATACTTACTATTCAGCACCACACATATCATGGTCAAGATTGGATATGCTACAAATGGGGAAATGGAACGTAATATAAAAGAAATAGAAATTGAATCTAACATATAATCCCATAAAAATAATTTGGAAAGGATTGGAAAAAAAACAGAAGATGGATGCTAAACAAGGAGATCCTAAAAGAAAAAGAATGTGTTAAGATGATGAAAAAAAGAATTGGAGCTCTTTCTGAAGGAAAACAAAAAACAACAAACATCAATTTCAAACTTATGGGACATGACTAAAGCATATATCAGGGGCCTAGCAATTTCATATAATGCACATAGATATGAAGAAAAACATTTATTTATTTATTTATTTTGATTTGTTAATTGCTTACAAGATAATAGGTATAAGTATATACATAGTTATGAATACATGAAATGGGTATATATAAGAAAAATAAAAGAAACAATAGGACAGGGACAGTAGGCACATTGGTGCGCTTATGCACACCCCCTACAGATCTCTTAGGAAAGGGGTGAGGTCAATAGTAGACAGTCTAAGGTTAAAGTTTTGGGAGTTTGGGGAAGAAACTACAGAGTCAGGTAGAGTATTCCAGACATTGACCACTCTGTTGCTGAAATCGTATTTCCTGCAATCAAGTTTGGTGCAGTTAACCTTGAGTTTGTATCTATTATGTGCTTTGTGTTGTTATGGTTGAAGCTGAAGTATTCATTGACAGGTAAGTCATTGCAGTGTATGATTTTATATACCATACTTAAATCAGACTGAAGACGGCGTAATTCAAGGTTTTCTAGGTCTAGAATTTCAAGTCTTGTGGCATAAGGTACAACAAGTAGAGGAGTGGAAAACTCTTCTTGTGAAATATTTCTGGACTTTCTCAACTGTGCTAATATCAGATACGTAATGTGGGTTCCAGACTGTGTATTGGTCTAGCAAATGTTTTGTATGCTCTAGTTAGTAGTGTAATATTACCAGAGAAAAAGCTATGTGAGATTAGGTTAACAACTCTTAACGCCTTTTGTCGTTACAGTGGGCTCTAGCACTTAGGTCATTAGAGATGAGTACTCTAAGATCCTTGACAGAGTTTGGATCCTCAACAAGGTCTTGACTATTCAGCCTGTATTTTATTGTCTCATTTTTTTTGCCAATATGTAGGACAGAGCATTTATTTGTTGAGATTTGAAGTTGCCATTTGTTTGACCATTCTGATACATAGTCAAGATTTTTTTGAAGGGTAGCAGTATTGTCTGTGGTGTTGAATAGCTTTACATCATCAGCGAAGGGAACACAGTTGCTCTTAATATGATCACAGAGGTCATATGAAAAGAGTATGAAAAGAGTTGGTCCTAAAACACTGCCTTGGGGGACATCACTGTTGACAGATACAGAATTTGATAGGACGCTCCCAATTTTGATCATTTGTTGTCTGTTTGACAGGAATTCTTCTATCCAGTTATGTAGGTGTCCAGAGATACCGTAAGATTTTAGTTTTAGGGGTAGTTTGTCGTGTACTGAATCAAAGGTTTTACAGATTGTAGATTGCATCTATTGCTTTGTCCTGATCGAGTTGTATAATCTATATGTTTTTGCAGTGTAAGAGTTGCAGATTACATGATAATTTTTTCCTGAAACCAAATTGTTTATTAGAGAGTAGGTTGTTTGTCTCTAAGTGGAGGATGATGGATTGGTTAAGAATTGATTCCACGACTTTACAGGTGATGCAGCATAAAGAGATTGGTCTGTAATTTTCAACTAGGCTGGGGTCTCCCTTTTTGAAGATGGGGATGACCATGGCTTGTGATCATAGTTTTGGCAAGGAGCTGGTCCTGAAAGATTTTTCAAAGATTATGCTTAGAGGTTCTGCTATGGCAGTGGATAGCTTTTTTAAGAAGTAGGCACATATTCCGTCTGGTCCAATAGATAGAGATGGTTTTAGATTGTGTAGTGCTTTTTTAACATTGTCTTCTGTAAAATCGATGTGTATTTGATCATTGTAGATCATCATTTATGCAGGATCCTAATTCTTTAACTTTCTTCCATAGCTGTTCATAATCTCTTGCTCTGGTTTTCATATTTATGTTGTGTCATTTATCTCCATGTGTAAGAGAAGAAAGAGGTAGTTATCAAAATCTATCCCAACATGTTTTCTCTGTTCAGCCATTTATTCTATAAATTAGATCTTGATGAGTATTTTATAAAGCAATAGTACAAGTCATGATAAGAGCATTTACTGTACTAAAAATGCAATACGTGATGGTATCCAGATAAACAAACTTATCTATCTATCTATCTATCTATCTATCTATCTATCTATCTATCATATATCTACCTACTCACATAAGACCCCATATTTCAATGTCATATTTATTAAAATAAAAGGTACATTTGATATAGCTACCATAGTGAAAAATAATTTTTAAAAGCCTTCCAAGCACATTTAAAAAATCAGAGTATTTGTGATTTCATATGCAACATTAACTGTATTCCAACTGTATTATCCTTTAGTGTCATATAGCAGGAATGATGAAATAAGATCAAGAATAACATATATCTGTGGTTGCTTTATGTAAGACAAACATCCCAAGAAAAAGAGGACAGAAAAACTGTTTTCAGAATCAAACATATAATTAAAATTAAAATAAAAAAATAAAAACAGGCAGTTTGGAAATAAGGATTCTGAAGATTGTGATGAACTTATTTTTCTTTCCTTAGTAACCTCTGAATTGTATTTATAAAATTCTTGCTAAATTTGGCTTGCTCAACTTTATTGTATTAAGTTTTTTAAAGAATTATATTTATCTAAAAAATAAAATATAGATCTGAAAAAGTTCCAGTAAATAAAAATAAACAGCACATGATACTTGAGATTCATGGTGTTGGCACTCCCACAAATAGAATCCTAGATAAAAATAGTATTTTTCTACATGTGGAAAATGTATAAATATAGTAGCAGGTTTCAATTTACTACACAAGTTCCTCGTTACAACACTTATTATAGAACTTGTGCGTCAGAAGAGAAGGGGGGAGAAGACAATGTACTCTGCAATTAGTAATTTAGATGTGAGGATAGAATATTTTCTTTTCAGATGATCAGTCCATTTGTTTCAAACCCTTTACAATTCAATATCCAATATGCTTTAGAATAATGTTAAGATTCATAACATAGCTATCATGGATAAAAGTGCATATGTATATGTTGTTGACATCTACAATTTTTAAGTATAACAGTAATGTCCTCATTGCTTCCAAATGTAGATAAATATTCTTAGGTTCACCATAGGTTCTACACCCCAGTGCATTTTAGCTCTTTACAAACCTTGAATTAATTAGCAAAAAAGAAAGAAAACATGCTAATATTTTCCATACCCACTCCACACCATCCTTGTACATGATTGTATATTTAGCAGCATTTGGCAAATTTGCAAAGAATATTTAAATAAATAAATAGTCTGCTAGTGGCTGCTGCTTTAGAAATTACTGCAGGAGTCATCTGATTATGAAAAATATAAATCAAAGTTCCTGACCTATAATAATAAAATAAAAGGAAATTCTCCCTCTTGTATTTCAAATTAGAAACTATAACTATCCGTCTCGTATTACAGTAGTTTATTCCCTGCTCTAGTTTTTATTGGGAAAGTTTTGTTATTATATGATATTTAAAGTTTCTTCTCCCTCACTTCCATTTTACCACAACTTATGATAGCCTTTCTCTGTGAAATGGGTTGAATAACAGAACAATAGAGTTGGAAGGCACCTTGGAGTCTTCTAGTCTAACCCCCTGCTCAAGCAGGAGACCTATACCCAGAGGTGGGCTACTTCCGGTTCTTACCAGTTCAGTTAAGATTCTGCACAGTTTGGTGAACCAGCAAATCCCACCACTTACTGGCCCTGCCCCCGCTCATTTTTAGCTTGCTGAAAATGGCCCCAAAATGACCCAAAAAACAGCCTGGAAACAGCCCAGAAAATGTTTTGGGGGCATTTTGGGGCTGTTTTTGGCTATTTTCAGGCCATTTTGGGACTGTTTTCAGGCATCTTTGGGGCCAAAAAATGGCCTGAAAAACAGCCTGAAGAATGACCTGAAATTGGTCCAAAATGGCCTGAAAATAGCCCCCAAAACCAGGTGGAAAACAGGCAGGGGTGGGGCCAGCCAGTGATGGGATTAGCCCCAACCGGCTGAATCCTACCCCTGCCTTTGGGACAAGTGGTCAGGAGGTGGGGTTGGGTGTGACGAATGATGTCACTCATCCAGTTACATGACCAACTGGCTACGCCTACCTAACCAAAGAACTGATCGTTAAATAATTCCAATCCCACCACTGCCAATACCATTTCAGAAAAATGGCTGTCCAGACTCTTTCCAAAGAGGAGCACTCATAATTACTGAAGGCAAGCCATTTCACGGGTTAATTGTTCTTAGTGTTAGGAAATTTTCCTTAGTTCTAGGTTGGTTCTCTCCTTGATTAGTTTCAATCCATTGTTTCTTGTCAACTTCTAGTGCTTTGGAAAATAGGTTGACTTCTCTCTTCCTTGTGGCAGCCTTTTAAATATTAGAACACTGCTATCATGTCACCCCTAGTCCTTCTTTTCACTAGATTGGACAAACCTAATTCGTGCAATGTTCTTCATATATTTTAGTCTCCAGCTCCCTAATCATATATGTTGCTCCTTTCTACATTATTTCTAGTGTCTGTATCATTTTTATAATATGATGCCCAAAACGGGATGCAGTATCCTAACTTTCTAAGGGTTTATAAAACAGTACCAATACTGTTAATGCAGCCTAGAATTGTGTTTTTGGCTGTTGCCACATACTACTTGGTCATATGTGACTGTCCACTAGGACTCCGAGATCCCTCTCAAAGTTACCGCTATTGAGCTATGTTTCACCTAATCTGTACCTATAAGTTTGATTTTTTTTTTTTGCCTAAGTGTAACATCTTTCCTTTCTCTACATTTCTTTTCTCTACACCTCCAGCTAGTGGTACCTATACACACTTGTAAGTGGATCATAAGCTTCCTAACAGATAGGAAGCAGCAGGTGAAGCTAGACAGAATCACAGCTGATACCTGTTCAATTAGCACAGGAGTCCTCCAAGGCTGTGTGCTTTTTCCACTTCTCTTCTCCTTATATATCAATGACTGCATCTCAAACGATCCATCTGTTAAAATACTGAAGTTTGCAGATGACACAACGGTGATTGGTCTCATTTGAGACAATGACAACTTGCCTTGTGGTGTAACCACAACTGAACACACTCAAAACCGTAGAAATGGTGGTAGACTTTAGAAGAAACCCTCCTATACTACCACCTCTTACAATACTAGACAGCACAGTATCAACAGTAGAGATCTTCAAATTTCTAGGTTCTATTATATCACAGGACCTAAAATGGACACCTAACATCAGACTGTTCTTTCTGCACCAACTCAGAGAGCTCAAACTGCCCAAGGAGTTGCTGATACAGTTCTACAGAGAAATTATTGAGTCTGTCATCTGCACCTCTATAACTGTCTGGTTTGGTTCTGCAACCCAACAGGACAGACACAGCCTTCAGGGGATAATTAGGACTGCAGAAAAATCAATTACTGCCTACTCCCTTCCATCAAGGACCTATATACTGCATGAGTCAAAAAGAAGGCTGTGAAAATATTTACAGACCCCTCACATCCTGGACATAAACTGTTTCAACCCCTTCCCTCAAAAACAACGCTATAGAGCACTGCACATCAGAACAACTAGACACAAGGACAGTTTTTTCCCGAAAGCTATCACTCTGCTAAACAAATAATTCCCTCAACACTGTTCAACTATTTACAAAGTCTGCACTACTATTACTGTTAATCTTCTCATCACTCCTTATCACCCATCCCCTCCCACTTGTGACTGTATGACTGTAACTTTGTCACTTGTATCCTTACGATTTATATTGACTGTTTCCTAGTATGATTTGATTGCTTATTGTACCCTATGGAGTAGATAACCTACAAGGTCCTTTCCAACTCTGATTATCTGTTATCTGTTATCTATGCCTATTATTAAGTGTTGTACCTTATGATTCTTGACTCTTGATGAATGTGTCTTTTCTTTTATGTATACTGAAAGCATTTGCAACAAGACAAATTCCTTGTGTGTCCAATCACACTTGGCCAATAAAGAATTCTATTCTATTAAATTTCATTTTGTTAGATAAGGCCCATTATTCAAATCTGTTGAGATCCATCAGGATCTTGAGTCTATCTTCTAGAATGTTGGTTATTTCTGCCAATTTAATGTTGTCTGCAGATTTGATGAATTCCCTTTCTAGTCCCTTATCTAAATCATTTATGAAAATGCTGAAGAATATTGGGCCTAAAAGAGAACCTTGGGTACCTCACTGCTTAATTTCCTCCATGTACATGTAATTCCATTCTAATTGAGATTCTCTTTTGCCTCTGCCTCCTCCTCCTCCTCCTCTTCCTCCCCCTCCTCCCCCTCCTCCATAATTGTCTTTCAGGATTAAATAACTGCCATTCAACACATTGTTCATCACCATCAATCGGTTCACTGACTTAATTCTTCAGCTTTTAGCCTAATTATTCCAGCTGTGAAAATGAGTCATATGTTTCAGCAACTCCATTCAATTCTTCACATAACTGGTTTAGAAAAGTTTTCACCTTTCTTTTTTTTCTTTTCTTTCTGGTCCTTAAATTACCACCTACATTAAAATAAACAAAACATCTGCATCACTGTGGAAATACTTAGTGTATTGCATAAAACTGATATGGTTTCTAATCAAGCATCCATTTCTGCAACCTGGCCTTGTTTGATTAATGCACCTACTATTAAGCTGTATCATCTATAAATAAATAAAAAGGATGTTGTTATAAACAAAACAAAGGCTCTAGCCGTGACTGAAATATGTCTCTCTACATTAGATAAATGTGTTTTCTTTTGATTTATTGACATATACTAATATTAGTCTATAATTTTTTATCAGTTGCAAGTCTGCATCTTCTTTCAGTATGAGAGTAATATATGCCTTCATCCAGAAATTTGGTACTTTTGCCTATATCAATAATTCGTTAAATCCTTCCAACACTGGGACACTTTTTAAAGAGTCCTATAAGGTTTTATATAATTCTACTAATAGCCATCCGGACCTGGTGTTTTGCCATTTTTTGTCTTTGAATTGCTTGGATGGAAGTTTGACCACTGCACAAACTTCCAAGGCCTCAGACTAATCTAGAAGCCCTTTCAAATCAACAGAATGGGATGCATATTGTGGCACCAATTGACTTTGAATGTACTACCTGTTTTAAATTAGAAATGGGTACCATAAATTTCTATAAGACCAGGTTCTTGCAGAGTTTTCACCCTCATCATTGGACCTCCCTAGCCTCCATCATAAATTTTCTTTTGAAGATCTCCAAAGCTTTCTTATAATGAGCAGACCACATTACAAAAGTAGAATAAAGAAGTCTCTTCCAGTATAGAAAAGTCCCTTCCTGGGCATTCCAGTGTGACTGCAAGAAATTGTGGGCATGCTGAAAGTGTGGCTGCTTCCAGGGAGTCACCATGTGATCCAGCTGCTTCAATTTGCTTTCCTAAAGCAGTATGTGCAACACTGAAGAAAGCTCCAGAGGTGGAGCAGATGGATTTGTCCCTAAGTGGCACACTGGCCTTTTGGAAGTGGCTGCCTTTTCAGGGCAACAAGAAACTGTGGGCACACTGAAAATGACAGCCACTTCCAGAAGGCAGTCATATGGCCCAGGAATGAATGGCCTATACTCCTTCCCAAACATAGTGTCCAGAGATATTCAGAAGTATATGTAAATATATGATATGCAGTTGGGGATAGCAGCTCAAAGCCTGCTGAGACCCAGTGGGGAAGGATGGAGATAGAGACCTAGGGAGTTATTGAAACACCCTTACAGTTGGTCATAAGGGCAAATGACCATGTGATCATCGCAAGAACAGAATCTTCAAAATAAGTAGGAGAGACTATTGTAACATCAAACAGAAATTAAGTAACCAATCATTAAGCAAGGACTAAATGTAATGTTGTTATGACCAGTAGGAGTCTATTGGCTGGGCTGCAGACTCTTTGGTTCACCAAGGATATGTTACAGTTAGGATATCTAACTGTATTCAATAGTAACACTAAAAAAATTAGCATTATTTTCAGTTAATTAACACTCACAAACAAATTATCATAACTGGCAATAATAAATCAAAGTATGTGGCAAATGTTTCATGTGAAAAAGTTGAAGTAATGCTAGTCCTGGTCTGTTAATATATTTTTGTATATGACAAATATATCATAATAAATAAATCAGAAAATAAAATACAAGCTAAATAGTCAAGACTTTGCTGAGGATCCAAACTTGTCAGGGACCTTGGAGTACTCATCTCAAATGATCTAAGTGCTAGAGCCCACTATAATTACATAGCCAAAAAGGCATAAAGAATTGTTAACCTAATCCTATGTAGCTTCTTCTCTGGTAATATCACACTACTAACTAGAGCATACAAAACATTTGCTAGACTGATACTTGAATACAACTCATCAATCTGGAACCCATATCATGGATCTGATATTAACACAATTTAAAAAGTCCAAATATTTCACAAGAAGAGTTCTCTGCTCCTCTACTCATTGCAGAAGAACTTATGCCACCAAACTTGAAACTCTAGACCTAGAAAACCTAGAACTACGCTGCCTCTGGTCCAATCTAAATATAGTATATACAATCATACATTGCAATGTCCTACCTGCAAATGAATACTTCAGCTTCAATCATAACAATACAAGAGCACACAATAGATACAAACTCAAGGTTAACTGCACCAAACTTGACTGCAGAAAATACAACTTCAGCAACAGAGTGGTCAATGTTTGGAATACTCTACCTGACTCTGTGGTTTCTTCCCCAAACCCCCAAAACTTTAACCTTAGACCATCTACTATTGACCTCACCCCCTTCCTAAGAGGCCAGTAGGGGGCGTGCATAAGCGCACCAATCGTGCCTACCGTCCCTGTCCTATTGTTTTTTATTTTTCTTATAAGTATCTATCTCATGTATTCGAAACTATATTTATTCTTATACTTGTATCTTGTAAGTGATTGACAAATCAAATAAAATGTAAATGTACAATTTATGGATACAAAAATTAGGCCTTCAACTCCAAGTGTTTTCATAGTCATCAAAGAGTATACATTGGAAAATTACATAATTTATTATGAAAAGAACTGATCTATCACTTCAAATATTATTGTGAGCCAAATAAGAAAATAATGTTGTTTTATACTTTATCAATCTATCTTAAGTGAGAGTATTGATGGCCTTTTATGACAGTTTCAATGAGATTTTATTGGATCAAACATCATGCAATTGAGACAAATTAGACAACGATACTGTTATAAAGTGAATCAGTAGCCTTTCTAATAGTTTTTAAAAGCAAATCCTTAATGACTAATAATGCCTGAATATTGCCAAGTTCAATGGTATGCAAATCTTCTCTGTCAGTTTCCAGACAAGTATCATCCAAAAGACTGACCAACACTGAGCAGGTAATCCATCCATAAACCTGTTTTAAAAATGGTCAAGATAGTCTGTTTCTTTCAAGATTGCCCAAAGCTGGGGCATATCCACTTCCTTAGTTATCTTGCACAACTGGAACTAATGTGATGTGGTTTATCCTTGTTATTTTAATTTGTATTTCTGCATCCAGTTAGTCAGTCAGTGTTGCAGAACGAGAAGTGCAGTTTACCAGTTGAACTATTCCCTTCAGAACATCAGGCTTTTTACAAATCATATAAAGAGAGGAGGAAAAAACAAGGAACTTTGGAAACTTTAAAACAAACATATTATTCATGTATGTACTTCCACAGATTAAAATCCATTTTATTGTCATTGTGGGATCAAGGAACAATATATTTAAAAACAACAGAAAACATTATTATTCTATTATCATAGTAATAGAAAACAATAGCATAAAAGTTAGAATTGCTTTGATTAAAAAATAGTGCAATTTTCCTCTTGTGTTGCAAATGGGAGGTTATTGCAGTCTAACTCAAGATTCCTGAATTGGTTTTATATTATTGAATTATAATCAGTTGAGCAATTATCAAACCAGGTGCGGTTGATTGGAGTCAATCTTACGTTCCCCTGATCACTTTTAAACTGTCAAGGGCTCATGATTGCTACTTGAGTATGTTTCCACTATTACTAAAATTTTCTTAAAAATGTTTATTACTTAAAGATGCTCCCAAAGTTTTCAATTAGGCAAAGCCATAGATAAATAAATAAATAAATAATGAAATAAATAAATAATGAAATGGGGTAGAGATGAGAGAATTTCAAGTAACAATGTCTAAATCACTAAATTAAAGAGCAATTTTAATATTCAAGTAATTAAAAATAAGCACATCTCATAGAGCTACACAATGAAATTTCTTATGGTATTAAATCTGGAAGATTCCCAAATGAAAAATAAATGAATAAAATTTATAAATAAATAAATAAATGGAAAGTTCAGCTGCAACAAGCATAATAACAGCAACTATTCATCAGCTTACAACATTTGTCAAAGAAGAGCCTTGCTAACAACATAGCATTGGAAGGAATGCATCCCATCTAACAAAGCATGGAAGCAAGATTAACTCACCTCATCAGGTTATTTTGCTATGAGGAAAATAACATATATGATACACACGCCCAGAAAAACACTGATGAGCTCAACTTACAACTAAGTCGGAACTGTTTAGCTGAGGTAATCTGACATAAAATCAGTATAATGCTTTCTGAATCTTCAATTATATAATGTTTCAAATGGATCTGCTTTTAATTCAATTATACCACATTAAAAGCTTTTTGTACTGCTCTAATACTAATATGTAAAATTATACCAAATAACATGGCTTTTAATTTTTCTTAAAAATAGTCATGAAAATTCTTCAAAATCATTAGCCATTTATAGTTGGAAAATTATATCCAAATCTCCAAACCTTGCTAATATATTTTGGATATGTATATGAGAATGCATGTAGGTGACCATATAAACATGCATTTCCTAAAATGTTCCATTAAGTATATTGCTTTGTTTAAATGTTTATTTATCCCATAGGGATATGATACTAGTTCCTCATGGTGCACCCTGGATAGCACGGAATTGTGAACCAAACAACTAGCAACAATTGGCACCCTGATTACATTGAAGAATTGGCAGTTAACAACAGTTGGCAGCCAGACATCTTTGTAGAACTCCTGTCTCTCTGTCTCTGTCTCTGTCTCTCTGTCTCTGTCTCTGTCTCTGTCTCTCTCTCTCTCTGTGTGTGTGTCTGTGTCTGTGTCTGTGTGTCTGTGTGTGTGTGTGGTATTCAGTTTGTTTGGGTATTTTCCCACGTCATTAGAGTTGTGCTTTTAAAGTTGTAGCAATGTTTTGGCAGAATCTCATCTGCCATCATCAGGCTTCTGTATTGTGTTCGTCTGTGAGTCAGACTTTCACAGCCGTTTCAGTTTTAAATTTGGGGCTAGCCTACTGCTGTGCCAGAATGGTTTTTTCTTCATCCTGATTGGTTGGGAGTCTTGGTCTGTGTTTATTGGTCTTGGAGTTTGCTGTGTTCTGCATGATTGGTGTTTCTAATATCTTCTCTCTGTTTTGTAGCTTTTTTTTGTCTTGATTGGCTGGCAACATTGTGTTTCCTGTATTGGAGGCTTTTAGTGTGGCTTGGCTCCAAGTAAACGGATGGCTATCATTTATTAGGAAGCTAGGTTTCATCTGGATGCCTGTTTGGGGTATGTTTGAGCTGGAGGTATCAGGGGGAATCTGTTTGTGCCCAGATGTTTGCCTGGCTTGTGGTGTAGAGATTTTTTTGTTTGAGAGTGCAGGCTTCCAGATAATTGACAGTCTGGTGAAGTAATCTCTTCTATTCATGCTTTCAGGTCTTTTTTCAATCTCTATGGCTTCTCTGATAATTCTGTAGCTGGGGTTTTCTATAGTGGCTAGGGTTTTGATGTCATTGAAGTTGATGCTATGACCTGTTGCTTTCATGTGTTGGACTAGTGAGGAAGTGTGTTCCAGGTTTTTAACTGCATTTTTGTGTTCATCTCGGTGGGTACTTATTCTTCTATTGGTCTGTCCAATGTATGTGGCAGGGCATGATGCACAGGGGACTTCATATATGCCTTGGTTTTCCAGGTCAATTTTATCTTTGGGGTTTCTTAGGATGGCTGCTATTTTTCTGTCTGTTTGGAAGGCAGTCTTGATGTGATGCCTGTGTAGTATCTTACTGATTTTGTCTGTAGCACTTCTTATGTAGGGCAGGACAGCTGTTCCATAGGTCTGTTCATCTTCTAGGTCTCCATTATGTCTCAGTGTGTTTTTGTGGATCAAGTGGTTTTGCTTTTATGGAAGCCATTGGGTGCATAGTTCAGTCTTTATGTGTGTCTTGTCTGCCAGGCACGCGTGGGAAAATACCCAAACAAAGCTGAATACTGTGTGTGTGTGTGTGTATGTCTAGGTGCGTTCAGGTCTTTTCCCATGTAAGATTAAGAGTATCTTAAGAGTATCCATCAACCAATCAAGAGGCAGCAGCGCAGCCAACCAGCCCCCACCACCAGTATATATAGAGAGACTGCAGCTCCGATCACACACTGCTTGCACTGGCACAAAGCCAAAAGCACCAGCCTGAGGATGGCGAATGGGACCTCACCGAAACATCGCCAAGATACTCTTAATCTTACACGGGTAAAGACCTGAACACACCTAGACCTACATACCCGTACCGTGAAAATCTATGAATATATATATATATATTCCTTAAGTTTTCGTGGGTACTTACATGTATGGTATTCAGCTTTGTTCAGGTATTTTATAAATATATAACATGGAAGATGAACAAGTTAAAGAATTTAACTATACTATATTTGGCTATAATATAGATAAATGGAAAAACTTTGGGATAGGAACTACAAACTGGCAATAGCTACTGCATATAAGGAAAACCTCTATAAAATGTTTTATAGGTGGCACTTGCCACCTGTAAGATTAGCAAAAATGTTTAACAACATGTGCACCAAATGTTTCAAGTGTAACCAGACCCCAGGTACTTATTATCATAAGTGGTGGACATGTATGAAAGCAAGAAAATAATGGACCAAACATGGTTGGAAAAGATGATTAAACAGCATAAAGATTTGAAACCAGAAATATTTTTGTTAGATATAATACCAGAAACCTATGATAAAGGGACTATATATTTAATTTTACATGTCTTGACTGCAAGAATTGTATTTGTACAATATTGGAAAAATGAGAACACTCCATCAGATGAAAATATAATTCAGAAAATATTGGATTGTGCAGCAGTGGATAGATTGTTTATAAATAAAAGATAAAGGAGATAAATATTAAATAAATATTATTTAACATGAAATAGGTTTTATCAGTGGTTAGAGATAAAAGGTAAAAATTAGATGAAGAAAGAGCACTGTTATGTTCAAGTAAATCATAAATGTTGTTTATAACTATAAGTATGATAATATAATCAATAGGATTACAAAGAAGCTAACATAATTATAAATATCGTTAAATCATTCTGTTGTACTATTATTGTTATTAGTATATATGTTACTATTTCTTTTTTTCCTCTTTTCTTTTGTAAAATGGTATCCCCAGACAATACACTGTATTCAAAATGTTTATATATAAATAAAAAAAACTTGAAAAAGATTTAATTATTAAAAACTTGTATATTTATTTTCCTGAAAACTAATAACATTGATATTTCAAAAGCAATTAATTAACCAATCAATATTGATCCTGATGTTTCAACCATCACCATTTGAAATTATTCTATCTAGCTTGCTACTAGAGAGTAAAAGGAATGGGAGGAAAAGATTGAAGTGCATGGACTTCACTCCTCATCCCACATTCAAGAGTACAACTAGTGGTTCGTTTTTTTCATTGGTAGATGATGCTGCTTGGAAGAGAAAACAATAGCAAGGAAACTGAATGTTATTGTTCTGAAATTCTTCTGCATTAAACTGTCCCTCAGAAAAGCAGTTCAACCTCAGATATACGTTCTGTGTTTTCTGTAGCAAAAACAAGTGCAAAAATTGATTCAGTTTCCCTAAATTTCCTTCAGTATCCTTGGTTGTCTTTTACTTTCCTGACTGGCTTCTTTTCTGGATATCTTTAAAGTGGGTCTTATTCAGGGATGGTATTCTACAGTTGGGTCACGTTTGGGTGAACCGGATATTAAATTTGCACCCAGTTCACCAAACCAGTTGAACTGACCAGCTTACCCCTCCCACCCTGCCCCTTCCCTCCCAGGAGTCTCCACACAACCCATTTCCGATGCAGGTAAGTGCAAGTTCTGAGCGGAGGCTCTGGGAGGGGGAAAAACATGCTTTCAGGAAGCACAGAAAGTCACGAAATGGGCCTGTTTCCAGCTTCTGGGGGAGGCCATTTTTGCCCTCCCAGAGGCCTGAGGGAAGCCTCTGGATCCTTGGGAAGGTGAAAAATGGCCCTCCCGGAAGTTCCGGTAGGCCATGCCCACTGTGGCCATGCCCATCCAGCAACTGGGCAGCAAAACAGTTGCTGGATTTTTGAATCCCACCCGTGGTCTTATTTGATGTTTTTGTTGTTGTTATTGTTTTGCCCTTTGCTCCTCAAATTCCTTCCTTCTTTCCTCTTTTTTTTCTTTTTTTCTTTCTTTCTTTCTTTCTTTCTTTCTTTCTTTCTTTCTTTCTTTCTTTCTTTCTTTCTTTTTCTTTCTTTCCTTTTTGAATTCATTATTATCTCATTTTGCTCTTTCTGACAGAGTTTGTACCTCCTTTTATTGCTTCCATTATGACAATCTTTCTGTCATAGTGGTTTCTTCCTATACTAGATTGATTTTTTTCTGATAATGTGAGAATTCATTTATTTAATGGTGGGTGTAATTTGCCCTAATCCCCCAAACTTTGAGCAAAAAAAAATAAACAAAAATATCATACTCATAAATTAAAACATATGTATGATACATGCCCACAACCAAGTCAATCAGTATTTGTATTTGACAGAAAATCATTTTTTTCTCAGCTAGGAGTAAGTAAAGAGAGAGGGGGGGGGGAGAGACAGAGAGAGAGAAAAGGATTATGTAAAAATATTATTTTTAAACTACCCAAATAATTTATTTACAGTTAAGTCAGTTTATATAATTTTTAAATAGAAAAGTGGGAAAATAAATTGGCAGAATAATACAAGGAAATCATATTTTTAAACAATACTCTGCTTGAAGCACTAGCAAATGAAAAGCTGCCAAACTCTTCAAATGCTCATTGGTATATAGAAGTTTAAGCAAATTTATAGAAGTTCAAGCAAATTTAACTCCTTTTTTTAGTCAGTTGGGTCAGTGCCTTGGCTTTATGAGCAAAAATGTGATATGGATTTCCTGTAGAAGTTAGCAAAGCCTAGGAAGTGTTGGACATCTTTGGCTGTTCAGGGCTTGCCAGACTAGGACAGCTTGGATATTTTGGGAGGTCTACCTGAATGCCTTTTGTGGAAATACAGTAACCCAAGAAGTCTAGTTGTTGTAGGTCAAAGGCACATCTTTCTGGCTTTGCAAAGAGAAAGCCAAAAGATAGGACTGTGTATTCATATTTGCCATATCTGGTATCAAAGATGGTTATGTATTCATGGCCTTCTTTGACCCTAATGAGGTTGTAAGTAATGTAGAAGTTCAGTCACATAAAAATACTTGCTTTCTGTGGTCTATCCAATAGGTCTGGAATTAATGGCAGTGATAATGATCTTTTGCTGTGACTGAGTTTAAGGCCTTGTAGTTATGGGCCACTCTCAATGGGGGTTCCTACTTTTGTTAGGCCCGTTGTGGCCTGGCTTTTGGGGTACAAAGAAGGTGGGAATCAAAGCAGGACTGGAAGGGTCTAATGAATCCCGTTTGCAAATTAGAGTCCAAATATTGTTTTAGAGTTTCTAATTCTTTACAGCATTTGATATCGTCTCTTGGCAGGACTTTTGGCACCAGGGACCAGGTGTATGGTGCAATCCTAGTCTCTGTGTGGCTGCGGGGGAGGGAGAGCTTCCTCCTCACCAAAAACATCAAGGAAGTCTATGTATTTACTTGGCAGATTGGCAATCGTTTTGTTAACCTTCAGGGGACTGGGGGTGGTGGTAGAAGGCTGATCACTGTAAGAAAGACATTCAGGACTATCAAAGACAATAGACTGTTTTTTCCACTTAATAGTGGGGTCATGGTGTTATAACCAAGCAGTTCCCAGCACAAGTATAACATCAATGTGTTCAACTAGGGAAAGGGTTAACTATTCAGGATGCTGATTTATAGTTAACTTCAAAGGCACTGTGGTGTGAGTAATGGGGATTGCTTTTAAAATTCAGCAATCAATAGTTATAACTGGGAGTGGAAATTTCAGTGGAACTGTGGGGATCTTAATTTTCTGTGCTGGCTTACAGAGTCAGAAGTTGACCCATAATCTATCAAAACAGGAACTGCGGTTTCTTGACCACTGAGAAGTATAAGGATAGAGTTGCATTTTATTAATATAACTGAGTGTGGAGGTAATTGAGTCCTGTTCAGTGCTTGGGTGCCCTCACCCCCCCAGTCCCGTGAGCTCTTGGAGGGAGAGCCTTTCCCTGGCTTCAGAGTTTGTGAGATGAGTAGTAGAAATATTGCTGGGCTGCCTGTTGCGTCTTCTGCAGGAAGGGTAGAGCAATTAGTAGAGCAATTTTTGACCATGTGGCCACACTGTCTGCAATGAAACAAAGGGCAAGCTCTCTGTGTGTTGTTGTCATTCTTCCACTCCCAGGACTTGTCTGGCCACACCAGACAAACATTGGCTATTTAGCATCAAATTTCAAGGGACAGGGAGGCTTGGCTTAGTGACAGGAGGAGGCAGTTTTGGAAGTGTTTGGATGGGGATGCCAAAAATGCTCTATGTTCTGCAAGTTGAAACTCTTGTTATAGGGGCTAAGTAGAGGTCTTGTAGACTGCAGGGAATAATACCTTGTTGTATCAGTTGTGTGATTATGGCCTGATTGAGACCATTTGATCTGTTGCAGTGAGCTTGAAATCTTCAGCGTATGTTCTCACAGAGTTGTTGCCCTGGTGAAGCTGGTGAGTGTATTGTTCTGCAATTTCTATCTGAATAGGATCTCCAAAGTGCTCTCTAAATCTAGTGAGGCAGTTTGTGAAACTATCCATGACAGGATCATTTGTTTCAATGAGTGGAAGCACCCATTTGGCAGCAGAGTTGATTAAAAGACTGAGAATGAAGGAAACTCTTGATCTGTCTGTTAGAAACTCCATAGGTTGAGTGCCAATGAACACTAGGAACACCAGGGCTAGGAACGTCATAAACTTATAGACTCACCAGTGAATCTTTGCAGTGGTATCTGGGAGTCTTAGGCAGAAACTGGCAGTTGTCACTGAATGGGTGGAGCAGATGGTTGTGATTGCAGTCTTGTTGACCCAAAATCTGCATTTGTTGCATTATTTTTTAAAATTGGCTGCAAGATTGTCTTCAATGCTGTCTTGGCATCTGCTGATAGAATGGAGGTCTGCCTCATCTGCTATTGCTGAAGCTCTGAGATCTGAAGCTGTTAGAACTGCCACCTTACTGTCAGTTTGCCATGAATCCTGGGGGGTAAGTTGAAAGAGAGGGTGAGGTCCTGGAGGACAGTGAAATTAAACTATGAGAACCAATGAAGTTTTCAAGGTGTTTTTCCTGGGAGAAGAATACCAACATGTAGAATTTCAAAACTTCTCATTTAAATTTGATTGGACAATGAGAGATAAACAATGGAAGGGACCAAGGAAGGAAAATTAAGTGGCAAAAGTCTGGGATGCACTCTGAGTTCTGGCTTTACACTGTTGTAAATCACTTGACTTCTAGTAAACTATGCCTTTCTCAACAAATGGAATTAAGGATCATTATTACTGAGAAGCCCAAGTTGAGGCAATTCTGACATAAGCCGTGATTTGGATCTTATTTGTTTGTTTGTTTATTTTTGTCAATTGCTTACAAAATAATAGGGATAAGTAAAAACATAGTTATGAATACATGGATACATATAAGAAAAATAAAAAATAAAAGAAACAATAGGACAGGGATCGTAGGCACGTTAGTGCACTTATGCACTACATACCTCTTAGGAAAGGGTCAATAGTAGACAGTCTAAGGTTAAAGTTTTGGGGGTTTGGGGAAGAAACTACAGAGTCAGGTAGAATATTCCAGATATTGACCACTCTGTTGCTGAAGTTGTATTTCCTGCAATCGAGTTTGGTGAGATTAACCTTGAGTTTGTATCTATTGTTTGCTCTTGTGTTGTATGGTTGAAGCTGAAGTATTCATTGACAGGCAGGACATTGCAATGTATGATTTTATATACTATACTTAGATTGGACTGAAGGCGGTGTAGTTCTAGGTTTTCTAGGTCTAGAATTTTGAGTCTGGTGGCATAAGGTATTCTGCAATGAGTAGAGGAGTGGAGAACTTTTCTTGTGAAATATTTCTGGACTTTCTCAACTGTATTAATATCAGATACATAATGTGGATTCCAGACTGATGAGTTGTATTCGAGTATTGGTGTAGCAAATGTTTTGTATGCTCTAGTTATTAGTGTAATATTACCAGAGAAAAAGCTATGTAAGATTAGGTTAACAACTCTTAATGCCTTTTTGGCTATGTAGTTACAGTGGGCCATAGCACTTAGGTCATTAGAAATGGGTACTCCAAGATCTTTGACAGAGTCCGTAGAGTTCCATAGAGTTCCATAGTCCATGAAAAATTTTTGATGAAGAGGAATACTTCATATTAATGCTAAGTACCAGGAAATCAGGATATCCAAGAAGTTCCAGTGGGTATAAAGATTTATTGTAAGCTTAAGCTCTCTACAAGAATTTGAATTATTAACTGTCAAAGCAATTTGGTGGCAAATAAGGAATTCACAGTGGAGTGGACTTAGGTCTCTTATAGCACAAAGGGAGGAATTCATGAGTGATTATGTGTTTGACCACTCCTTCAGGCTCAGCCTGATTATCTCCTCCATTTAGCTGTGGATAGGGTGGCCAGATAGATCCAGTCTGCAACTTGGGGGTGGAGGTGGGGGTTCTCCTGGACTTGTAACTTCTGTTTGAAGAGCAGTGGCATTCTGACCAGGAGAGCCTTTGCACAACTTCAGGTTGTACACCAGTTGCTGCCTCTCTTAGATCAGGAGTCCCTGCACTTAGTCATTCAAGCCCTAGTCATCTCACTGTTGGATACAGAAACACACTTTACATGGGGCTACTCTTGAACAGCATTCAAAAGTATTAACTGGTGCAGAGTGTGGTGACACAGGCAGTTCTTAAGGCACCAAGAATAGTTCGTGTAACACCACTGCTCCATGAGCTGCATTGGCTGCCAGGTTGCTTCTAGGTACAATTCAAAGTGTTGGTAATCATTTTTAAAGTCCTTCATGATATGGGTCCAGGCTATATCTCATCCCACTGGAATTGGCATGCTCCACCCATGCTGCAGGCCCAATCAGCCAGGGTATTCAGCTGTTTCTTTTTCAGATTGCAAAAGGTAAGATAAGATGAAAAAAGACTAACCATTACTAGTCACTGATTTTTTTTTGGAATGTCATCCATTGAGTTGGAAGAAAGTTTTATGAAATACAAAGAATTGTCTTTCTTCAATTAAGATAGTTAAGTGCAACTTTTGGGTAGTGAAGTAAATAATTAACTTTGTGTTTCCTGATGCATAATTTAAATCAGTTGAATGAATCATGATTTCAATCAGACTCTCCCTGTAAAAAAAACTTGCAATCAGCCTTTCTCGATCAAATTTGCAGGCAAAAACATCCCTCTACAACCTGGTATTCCAAATGTTTTGAATATTTCCATTATTCTCAGCCACCATTGCCAATAGGCAGGAATTGATCAGGAAAAAAAAAACTCTTTAGTTATTATTCAGTTAAATAGAAAGCCAAGAGAGAGAATTTTAACAGACAAGAACATTTGTTCTTTCTGCCCTTGTATCTATTCTACTACACTAACCACCTACAGGAAAGAAATTAGAAGAAGTTAACTTCATTCAATTCCCAACTCGAAATTCAGGAAGGGTCAGGTCAGATTCCTCATCCATAATTAAATCAAGCTATCCCAGACTAGAGGAAACAAACATTCAGCCTTAAAAATAAAAAAATGTAACAGCTCCTAAAGTATTTTTCACTCTTGAATCTCCACATTTTGCAATTTTTTACAGTCATATATTCCCAACTTTAAGTAATGTTTTTCTCTCCCCAGTTGTTTTGTCAAAGGATCATCCAAATAGCAAGGGAAACTGTTTGACTACACAAGGGAGGAAAAAATGACAGATGAGACACAAAGTGCTGTCAGGTTCACATAGTAAACAAACTGAAAACAATAAATAGGAAATATGGCATTTTTTCATCTCTTACTGCTATAAAAATCTTTTGTATTATTACTGACACAATAATGTCGGAAACATAGTACTTTGTAGTGTTTTTCAAAATTGTCTTACTGTATTTTGAAACTTAAATATATGAAGAAATTTATATTTTTATTTTGCAAACTAAAGAGCCATAATACTTCATTTCAGATTTCATTACTACCACATAATATTTAGTTGGCATTAAATATATACAGAATATGTTCTTCCTCCAGGTCCCACTGATCTACCCATTTCAGAAGAGGTTTTAGCAGTTTTGTGGAATTAAATCTTCTGGGAAAAATGTGTTTTGTGATGTTCTGTACTTGGTGTGACTGAATAGATTAAACAAATTCCTGACGTGCCAAAATGATAACTGATATCCAAAATATAGAGGACTGACTTATTTATTTAATATTTTATTTATTGGAATTTGTCAAACAAAAATGAGAACAAGAATAAGAGAATAAAAATACAATAGGGATAATAGGCACATTAGTGCACTTATGCACAGCCCCTCTACTGACCACTTAAGTATGATGTAAGGTCCATGGAAGTCCATTTGTGACTGAAACTGTGACAATTTGTAGCTGAGACAACTGAATCAAGTAGAACATTCCAGACTTTGACAATTCTATTGCAGAAGTCATATTTTTTACAGTCAAGTTTAAATGATTTACATCGAGTTTAAAGTGGTTGTTCACGTGTGTATTATTGCGATTAAAATAGAAAAAGTCATTTACAGGTAAAACATTACTACATATAATTTTGTATGCAATACCTAGCAACACAGTTCTAAGTTATCCAAACCGAGAATTTCAAGGCTAGTAGCATAGGGAATTCTATTGTGTACTGAAGAGCACAAGACTTTTCTTGTAAAATATTTGTAAACCCACTCAATTGTACTGATGTCAGATATATAATTGATCTAGCATAAGTTTTATAAGTTTTATCTGTAAATTATATATAAACACACACACACACACACACACAATGTTTCCAGAAAAAAAATCTTCGCAAAATTAAGTTTACAACTCTTAATGCTTTTTTAGCAATACTGTTACAGGACTGAACTAGGGTCACCCTTTTTAAAAATTGGTATAACCTTGAGGATCAGCTACACTGGGCTTAATTCTCATTAATAGGAATGAAATGACACAATGGATAGAAGTTGTGGGAACTTGAGGAGGGAATGGCCACATTGTACTAGAATTCAACATGATGCAAACATACATAACTGAACCAAATCCAGCTACTGTTTAAACTTCAGTCAAGGGGCTTCCTGCAACAGTGCAGAATGTCTGGAAGGCAGTAGCTTTGCCATCCCACCCTCTTGCCTGCACACAAAGTGCTATGGCTATTGTTCTGCTTCTTGCCAGGGGAACAACACATTTCCCTCACAAACACCTTTCCAGTTTCCACTTTAGGAAGTTGAGCCTGTGGGACTGTGTCCAATGGGAAGGTAGAGCTAGGATTTGTGGCTACTGTACTTATCCTGTGCTGTGGATTGGCCAGGAAAAGTGTCCTTCAGAAAATTACCCAGGATGAGGGTGCAGGGGAGGGGCACCAGTGGACTATTGGCAAGGGAGGAGTGCCAGCAGAAGGCCTCCTGAGCACATGCAGTTCAGAGAACCTGTTGAAAATAAAGTGCAAGAGAGGTTTTCTCTCTCCTCCCCCCACCACTCTCTAGTTAATAGCTCTGGGCAGACAATCGAGAACCACTTAACAGTTGCAGCTGGAATACACACTGAATCAAGTCAATAAACAACAGAAACTGACAAGATTAGGGCAGGGAAACCCATCAATTACCCATCTAGGGATGGGATTAACCTCTTCCCTACAGGAAGAAGGACAAGATTACAAACATTTTCATTATAAAGAATATTGAGTAACACTTCTGTGATCAGCTGATACTCCCTGGAGTTCCCCAAGATCTTTTATAGCTGCTGCAGTGTTGGCTACTTCTTGTTTCTTCCAGGGGAAAAGGTACAGGAGGGGACAATGGTGCAGCTTGATCATATAGGCTGTGAATTTATGTGTGGTCCAGCCAGCTGCATTGCTTCTGCTGTGAAGCACCCAAATTAGAACATAGAGAATATAGAATAGAGTTGGAGGGGTTAATGGTTTTTGGTAGCATGCCCAGGCTTTCAATTAGCATGAGCAGCTGCTCTTAGTTTCCCTCTCAGCTGTTGTATTTGCTTTGGGATTGACTTTTTTTAAAAGGAGGAATGGCTGTTTTAAGTTTTCTACATTGTTTTAGTGGTTCCTGGTACTGTCCTTTTGGGGTGTACTTCCCTCACTCTTTTTGAAAGCCTCTAGTGATGGAGCAGCCATAACTTCTGAAGACAATTTATTCCATTGGTTGATTGGTCTCACCGTTAGGAAATTTATCCTTAGTCCTAGGTTGTTTCTCTCTTTTGTTAGTTTCAATCCATTGTTTCTTGCTGTGCCTTTTGGTGCTTTGGAAAATAGATTGACTCCCTCATTTTTGTAGGAGCCCCTCAAATTTCCTGACAGAACAATTAATAAGTGGAACAACTTACCTCCAGAAGTTGTAAATGCTACCCAACACTGGAAGTTTTAAAGAAGACATTGGATAACCATTTGTCTGAAGTGGTGTAGGGTTTCCTGCCTAAGCAGGGGGTTGGACTAGAAGACTTCCAAGTTCCTTCCCAACTCTGTTATTCTATTCTATTCTAAATATTGGAATAGTACCATTTTATTGTGCTGTTTTGTTGTCAGTTGGACTAAGGAGAAATTTCCTAAGGGTGAGACCAATCAAGCTGGCCATGCCTACCCAGCCACATGACCACCCAGCCACACCCACTCAGCCATACCCACTCAGTCATTAGGTCAGAGAACCATTTGTTAAATTATTTGAATCCCATCACTAAACCTGAGGATAAACATCTACGATGGGTCAGCTGTGGTGGGAGGCCTAAGGTGAAGTCAGTACAGCCATGTGTCCACAGTTAATTGTCCTAGACTCACCAAAATGGGGAGAATTGCTAATATATTGAAAGATATACTCAAGATTCAGAAGGATCTTGACAGATTTGAGTATTGTGCTTTAACTAATGCAGTTCAATGGTGAGAAAAGCATGGTTTTGCACGTAGGCAAAAAAATCAAATTTACAGCAAAAGTGGTGGTACATGGTTCAACAGTAGTAACTGCAAGAGTGATCTTGGTATCCTAGTGGACTAGCATTAATGTCTGAGCCAGTAGTATGCTGCAGCTGCCCCAAAAGCTAAAGGAGTCCCAAACCACATCAACAGAAGGATAGCATCAAGGTCAGAGGAGTGATAATACTATTCTATATTGTCCTAGTGAGGCTTCACTTGGAATATTGAAAGCAGTTCTGATCACCATGATACAAAAAAATCATGATAAGGGTCTGTAGGCTAAACTTTATGAGGAACAGTTAAAGGAACTAGGTATGTGTAGCCTAATGAAGAAAAGGATTAGTGGTCACATGACAGCTATCTTTTGGTACTTTAGGGATAATCATGGAGAGGAGTGAGTTCAAGGCACCTGAGGATAGAACAAGAAGTAATGGATAGAAGCTCATTAAAGAGAAATCCAATCTGGAACTTGGGAGAAATTTCCTGACAGTAAGAAGAATTAACCAATGGAACATCTTACTTCCCAGAATTATGGATGCTCCACTGCTGGAGGTCTTCAAGAAAATACTTGATAACCATATTTCTGTGATAGTGTAAGGTCCTGACCTGCAGGATCCTTCCAGATCTATGATTCATTGTCTATTTTTCTTTTAATTTATGTTTTATAATTACATATAGCCTAGAGTCTGAAGATTAGGAAGTGTGCCAAAATGTTCAACCTCTGTTTGAGTTTTTGTGTATGTATGTGTGTGTTGGAGAATGGACACTTATACTGAATGTTCTACTTACATTTCCCTTCTTCCTTTTAGAATTCATTCCCTCTGGTGTGAACAAAGGGTGAAAAGAAGGCTAAAAGAGAGAGGTCAAAGTCACCTGTAAGCGGTGAGGAAAGTTTTTTTTAAAAAAGCCATTTGAAAAAGGAAGCATTATCTGTGGTGTAGGGTAAATGGAACCTGTTGATGTTTAACTGTGAAGAGGAACCAACGTTAGACAGAGAGTAGTGAAGGACATATTTTGAGATGACACAGTATGAAGGAACCGGAAGGGAGAAGTTAAAAAAAAAAAAGCAGTTTGTGTGCAGAGAACTCACCTGTTAGGAGTATTATTACAAAATACGACGTGGTGTCAGAAGTTCTGTAACACAGTAAATGAACAACGAGGTCTACCCAAAAGAGGAAAATGAGCGGCAGTGGGGATGAGCAGAATGAGGAAGGAGTTAGCAGAATGGCTAGTACACCCAGCGCTTTTAACATCCAACCACCTATCCCTTTGATTTTTCCAAACCAAATGAGTGGACAAAATGGATACCGCGATTTGAGAGATTTAGGCAAGCAAGCAATCTCGCAATAAGCTCCGAAGAAAATCAGGTGAGAATCAGATTTACTGTATGGGAGACAAAGCAGATGATGTTCTGCGTGGCCTGAAACTCAGTGAAGATGATCAGCTAAAGTAAGAGACGGCTTTCAGTCATTCTTTGTAGCAAAAAAGAACATTGTTTATGAGCGTGCAAGATTTAATATGTGCAAACAAGAAGCAAATGAGACAGCTGATGCATTTGTCACAGCGCTTTATGCATTAGCAGAACACTGTAACTATGGAACACTACATGACGAGCTCATCAGAGACAGGATTGTAGTAGGCTTGGTCGATACACGGCTATCAAAATGCATGCAAATGGAAAAGACCTAGACCTGGATAAAGCTATTAATATGACAAGACAATCAGTGGAGATTAAAAAACAGCAAACTGCATTGAGAAGTGATGCTAGTGCTGTAAACCTAAAGGATGTGAACTCTTTGGACAGACTGTTTAAAGGCAGGCATCAGAAAGAAAAGCAAAAATTCAGCAGATCAAAGAATGATGGAGCAAAGCCTCAAAGCAGGCAGAACAAAAACACTAAAGACCCCCAGTGTCACAAATGCGGTGGCATGCTTCACCCTGGACAGGAATGTCCTACTAAGGATGCTAAATGCCATACATGTGGGAAAAAGGGTCATTATCAACGTATATGTTTTGCAAGCAAGGTTGTGCATGGCATTGAGGAAGAAGAGAGAAGCTTCTTTCCTGGCTCTGTGACATCACAAGCTGATCCATGGACTGTGGAAATCAGAATGATGGATAAAAACATCATGTTTAAGTTGGATACAGAGCAGATGTCACTGTTGTTTCATAGAAGAATTTCACCAACATTTTTCACAACACACAGGTACCAGTGCTGCAAAAAGCAGAGAGACCTCTATTGGGTCCAGGGAGAATTCCACTGGAAGTGATGGGGTTTGCCAAACTACAGCTAAAGAAAGGAGCAAAACAAATTACAGAGAAGGTGTATGTGGTCAAAAACCTGAGTATGCCTTTGCTGGGACTGCCAGCTATTGTAGCTCTTGGTCTGTTGGTTCATGTGGACACTATTGACATGGAAAACCTGAAGTCAAGCTACCCTAAGTTATGCAGCGGCCATGGGGAGGTTCAACAACCTTATTGTATTAAGCTCAAACCCGATGCTGTGCCTTTCTCTTTGAAAACCCCAAGGAGGATTCCCCCACCATTGATGGGAAAAGTCAAAGATGAGCTTCAGTGCATGGAAAACTTGGGAGTAATCACTCGTGTGGAAGAGCCGATGGACTGGTGCACAGGCATGGTAGTGGTGCCCAAGAAGGACAGCAAAAAGGTGCGTTTGTATGTGGACCTGACTGGCTTGAACAAGTATGTGTGTCATGAAAAATTCATTTTACCATCAGTAGAACAGAATCTTGGAACACTGGCTGGTGCTAAAATGTTCAGTAAATTAGATGCCAACATGGGATTTTGGCAGATACCCCTCACCGAGGATACAGCAAAGTATACCACATTCATTACACCCTTTGGGCGGTTCCACTTTAACCATCTTCCATTTGGCATTGCCTCAGCACCCAAACATTTCCAATGTATGATGGCGGAAGTTACACAGGGGCTGGAAGGTATAGTTTGCCATATTGATGATCTACTGGTGTGGACAGGACCAAGAAGAACATGACAATCGACTCCATGCAGTGCTAAAAAAACTGGAAAAAGCGGGAATCACTCTGAACGTGGATAAGTGTGAACTCTCCAGGAGTGAGGTGGTCTTTCTGAGTCACATCATCTCTGATGCAGGGATACGACCTGACCCAAGGAAGAAAGAGGCTATCAGAGCTATTAAGGAGCCCTCTAGTGTGAACTAACTGAGGAGTTTTCTTGGCATGGTAAACCAGCTGGGGAAGTTCATCCCTCAGTTGGCAGAAAAAGACAAGTCACTTCGTGATCTCCTTTCTAAGAAAAACTGTTGGGTTTGGGATGTGGAACAGGTCAGGGCATTTAAGACATTGAAAGATGCTTTGTCTTCCCCTCCAGTGCTGGCCATGTATGATCCGAACAAAGTGACAAAAGTGTCAGCAGATGCATCGTCATATGGCTTGGGCGCCGTTCTTCTTCAAGAGTGGGGAGATAAATGGAAGCCTGTGGTTTATGCATCATGTTCACTCACTCCAACTGAACAACGCTATGCATAGGTGAAAAAAGAAGGCCTGGCTCTAACCTGGGCATGTGAAAGATTTCGGGATTTCCACCTAGGAAAGCATTTCTGCCTGGAGACTAACCACAAACCACTTGTCAGTTTGTTTGGAGACCAAGCACTAGATCTTCTTACCCTTGAGAATTCAGCGATTCAGGATGAGGCTCATGCATTACTCTTACTACATTGTACATGTGCCCGGAAAGTCACTTTGGACAGCAGACACATTGTCACATTCGCCTATGGACTCTCACATGTCCAAAGCAGAACTGGAGCTGATGGAAAGCACTAACATATATGTGGACTGTGTAGTAGACACCTTGCCTGTTAGCCACACATATATGGAAATCATAAAAGAGCAGTTGCAAGCTGATAGTATTTGCTCTCGAGTCATGAAATTGTGTGCAGATGGATGGCCAGTGCATGCAAAACAGGAACCTGCACTGAGAGGATACTGGCCAGAACAAGCTACACTCACTGTACAAGATGGATTACTACTGAAAGATACTAGGCTTGCGATCCCATCCACTCTGAGGAATGAGGTGTTGGAGAGGCTGCATGAAGGACACCAAGGGGTGGTGAAATGCAAAGAACGTGCTCGTCAGTCTGTGTGGTGGCCAGGACTCAGTCAGCAGGTCAGTGAAATGGTGGTCAAATGCAGGACATGTATTCAAGAGCATCAGAATCCTAAAGAGCCACTCATGACATCTGAGTGCCCTGAAAGGCCATGGCAAAAGTTAGGGACTGATATGTTTGTACTTGGAAGGAAAACATACTTGGTTGTGATAGACTATTTCTCCAGATATGTCGAGATTGCACTGCTATCAAACACTAAGTCAACTGATATCATTGTCCATCTGAAGTCAATCTTTGCCTGGCATGGGATTCCAGAGGAGTTGATGTCAGATAATGGACCACAGTTTTCTGGCCAAGATTTTTCTCATTTTGCATCCACATATGGGTTCAAACACATTACCAACAGTCCAAAGTTTCCACAAAGTAATGGAGAAGCTGAACGTGCAGTTCAGACAGTGAAAAGTCTCTTGAAAAAGGCTAGTGACCCTTATCTGGCCCTGCTTGCCTACAGAGCTACCCCTCTCCAGAGTGGATTCAGTCCAGCTCAGCTGCTTATGGGGCGACGTCTTTGTACCACTGTGCTGACTCTTCCCTCTCAGCTAGACCCAGCATTGCCAGATGTTGACCATTTTGCTCATAAAGAGAGAGAGAAGAGGAAATTGAATACTTCAACAGGAGACATTGTGTAAAACCTCTTAGTGATTTGGTACCAGGAGAGCATGTATGGGTCACTGATATAAAAGAATCTGGGACTGTGCTGCAGAATCACATGAGTCCAAGGTCATATCTGGTGGATGTACCTAAAGGTGTGGTGAGATGCAATTGTCAGCACTTGATACTCTTACACACATGCAAATGAAGGAGGAACGGTGGAGCAGCAGGAGTTGTCAGAGACAAACAGTGAACAAGTTTCTACATCACCTGAGAAAATATTTAAAAACTTTCCTAGTGTGACAGCTACCCCAAGGACAAGGTCTGGGAGAGCTATAGTTAAACCAGAGAGACTGAATCTGTGAACTGAGAAAGTGAAAAAGAGTTCATGTTGATGTGTAGTTCAGTAAGAAATCTGAGGTGCAGAATAGTTTAAACACAGTTAAGTGTATTGGAGTAGTAAATAGTTATATGATAACATTTTCTTCCCAACAGGATTTAGATAGGACCAGACCTTCAACAAAAGAGGCAGAATAATCCTCTAAGGTCTGGTGAGACAAAGGTAGTCTACCCTTTGTTCTCTAGAAAAGGGAGATGTGGTGTAGGGTAAATGGAACCTGTTGATGTTTAACTGTGAAGAGGAACCAATGTTAGACAGAGAGTCGTGAAGGACATATTTTGACATGACACAGTATGAAGGAACTGGAAGGGAGGCGTTAAAAAAAAAGCAGTTTGTGTGCAGAGAACTCACATGTTAGGAGTATTATTACAAAATAAGACATATCATTCATCAGATGAAATTGATTGAAGATTTTGCTGATGTTTATAAGAACTTCTCAATGTATTGTTTTCTTGATATATCATTTTAATTATTATAATTTATATATAGGGATTGCTGATCAATTTGTTTTCAATTTCAAGTACTTGCCTTATTCTCTAATTTCTTATTAAATTTGAATTGCATAAGTCTCTTGCACATTATGTATTTTCTTAATGCCTTAATAATTTTAGAATACAGATTCATCAATCAATGCTTCAATACCGAATAACACTGCTTTTATCTTAGTTCATTCTGATTCTAACTCTGTTCTGCTGCCATAAAACACTTTAAACTTAGATTTAAGTCCCAGATGTTATACAGCTCAGATGAATGTTCAAGTCCATTTAATAATTTAACATTTCTAGGAATCCAATCCAGAATTTTAAGAGTGCTATTTTGGGCATCTTGCTGCATTTTGAACACACATAACAGTCTGTTTATAATTTATAATGTTATGAATGCTCATAACATACATAAATATATTCTTCAAAACAACTAGTGTAACTTGAATGATAGTTTTTGATATTTTCACATATAGGTTAATTAGTATTGATGTCAACCTGATGGGTCTGTAATTTCTTAGAACCATATTTTTCCCCTTGTAGAATGCAACCTTTTTCCAGACCTCTGACAATTACCCCATGCTCCAGGAGCTTAGAAAGACTTCATTCAGTGGTTTTGAGATCACCTCTGTCAGCTCCTGGTGATCTGAACTCTTCTAAAATGTCTAGGAGTTTTTAACCAATTTCTGACCTATTTGGTTTACATTCTTGTCCTCTCTCCCATTGTGCTGTTTCTGCTGGGTTGGCTGTTTTTTCCTTCTGGATCAAAACAGATGCAAAGAAGGAATTAAGCACCTTCACTTTCTTCCTGCTGCCTGTCACCTTCTTATCATCTTTTCCCATTCCTAACAGACAGGAAAGAGCAGGTGAAGCTAGGCAGAATTATATCTGATACCTGTACAATTAGCACAGGGGGCCCCCAAGGCTGTGTGCTTTCTCCACTTCTCTTCCCCCATATACCAATGACTGCATCTCAAATGACCCATCTGTTAATATACTGAAGTTTGCAGTTGATACAACCATGATTGGTCTCATTCGAGACAAAAGATGAATCCGCATACAGACAGGAGGTTGTACAACTTGCCTTGTGGTGTAACTGGAACTGAATACACTGAAAACTGTAGAAATGGTAGTAGACTTTAGAAGAAACCCTCCTATACTACCACTTCTTACAATACTAGACAACACAGTACCAAGAATAAAGACCTTCAAATTTCTAGGTTCTATCATATCACAAGACCTAAAATGGACCCCTAACATCAAATACATCATCAAAAAAGCACAACAAAGAATGTTCTTTCTGTGCCAACTCAGAAAGCTCAAACTGCCCAAGGAGCTGCTGATACAGTTCTACAGAGGAATTATTGAGTCTGTCATCTGCACCTCTATAACTGTCTGGTTTGGTTCTGCAACCCAGCAAGACAGACCAGAGAGTAATTAGGACTGCAGAAAAAACAATTACTATCAACCTGCCTTCAACTGAGGATCTGTATACTGCATGAGTCAAAAAGAGGGCTGTGAAAATATTTACAGGCCCCTCACATCCCAAACATAAAATGTTTCAACTCCTACCCTCAAAACAAACTGTAGAGCAACAGTCACCAACTAGCGGGCCGTGGCCCACTCGTGTTCCGTGAAAATTTTTTGGTGGGCCACAGAGAAATCTCACCCCCAGAGCACACCCACCAAAGCAATTAATCCAGACTGAGCAGAAACACAAGGCTGCGCCACCCACATGGTCCACGGGAACCCTCCCCACCCACTCGCTCCTTACCCAGCAAACTTGCCTCCTAAATTGCTATTTTTCCTTTTTCTGACCATCAGATGTTCTGCTGTAGAGATTGAGATTAGTTAGGAAGCAGGAAATGGTTGGATTTCTTGCTTTCTAGCTAGTCTTTAGATCTTTGGCTCTGCTTTTAAGCACAGCCGAACATCTCTTAGGACTGAGGTTCTATTATTTAGCACAGACTCACAGCAAGCAAATTTGAGAGACTGAGCTAGCCAATGGTAGATAGATAGATCACCGAATGATTCTGTGAGCAACTCAGTCTGCCTGCCTGCTTTGCCTGATTTTGGGTAAAAGTTGCTCTTTTTTTATAAAAAAAATCAATATTTACATATATGGTGGGTTGTGAGTTAATTTTGTGAGTTTGCTTGCTAGCAAATTTTATGAGTTTGCTTGAAAGCAAATTTTATGAGTTTGCAAGCAAATTTTATGTGACAGACTGAGCTAGCTGATGGCAGATAGATAGATCTCTGAATTAATCTGTGATTCTGTGAGCAACTCAATCTGCTTGCCTGCTTTGCCTGATTTTGGGTAAAAGTTGCTCTTTTTTAATAAACAATTCAATATTTATGTAAATATGTATAATATTTACATCCAAGCCATGCCCAGCCAGTCACATGACCACCAAGCCACACCCACAAATTAGGCCATGCCCACAGAACCAGATAGTGGTCCCTGGGATTTAAATTATGAGTCTGGTGGTCCCTGAGGTCCAAAAGGTTGGCAACCCCTGCTATAGAGCACTGCATACTAGAACAACTAGACACAAGGACAGTTTTTTTCCCAAATGCCATCACTCTGCTAAACAAATAATTCCCTCAATACTGTCCAACTATTTACAAAGTCTGCACTACTATTATTAATCTTTTCATCACTCCTTATCACCCATCATATCCCATTTGTGACTGTATAACTGTAACTTTATCGCTTGTATCCTTACGATTTATATTGACAGTTTCCTAGTATGATTTGGTTGCTTATTGTACCCGATGACTATTATTAAGTGTGGTACCTTATGATTCTTGACTCTTGATGAATGTATCTTTTCTTTTATGTACACTGAGAGCATTTTCACCAACACAAATTCCTTGTGTGTCCAATCACACTTGGCCAATAAAGAATTCTATTCTCTTCTACTGGCCCATCATTTCCTTCACTTTTTCCTGTACTTTTAAAATTATTTTTGACATTTGTTGCAAGTCTTAGTTCATTCTTTCCTTTAGCCTTCCTGACTCCATCCCTGCAGATTTGGGCTAGTATTTCATTCTAGTTATATGTCCCCAAAAGTCTAGTATTTGCAGATCAAAGGTACATTTTTCTGACTTGCAAAAAGACAATTGTCTCTCAGTCTACTAAGAACATGTATTGTCTATGTGCTGATCCTCATTCTCAGAATAGATGATAATGCCATTCAGATAGAGAACCACAAATTTATCAATGAGATCAGAAAAACCTTGGTTCATAAATCTAGAAAATATGGCCTCTACATTTACTAACCCAAATGGGACCACAGTGTATTTCAAATTTGTTTTATCTGATGTTGCAGACTCTTAAGTATTTGTGGCCTTTTTTTTATTCTAATGAGGTAAGTATGAAAATGTCTAGTCTCATAAAAAAAATTGTCCCTTTGTAATCTGTCCAATATATCCTCATCTTAATGGCAATTGGTAATGGTCTCTCACTGTTACTGAGTTAAGAGTCTAGTAGCTGTGAACAATTCTCAGAGGGGGATCCCTGCTCTTGATTGGTGTGCTGGAATTTTGTTTCTTGGGTACGAAAAAGGTGGGAGTCAAGGATGGTGATTGGATGATCATATAAATCTTAAAGTTCAAATACTGTTTCAGGGTCTCTAATTCCTTAATTGACATTTGGTACTCCCTCTTGGCAGGAATTTTGGCACCAGGCATCAGGTATATGGCACAATCACAGTCTGATTGTGTGAGGGAAGGATTGATACTTCTTCCTCTCCAAAGACATCTGTAGTCTGCCAACTTGCTTGGGAGATTGGGAATCTCTCTGGTAAATTTCAGGGGTGTCTGGTGGGGGTTCTGATGGCCAATTGCAGTGAGAAAGGCGATAAGGGCTGTCAGGTAATAGAGTAAATAGACTATTTTTTTTCCATCTAATAGTGCGGTCATGATGTTGCAATAAAGTAGTTCCCACACCAGTGGGAGATCAAGGTAGTTGGCCACAAAAAGTTATATTTTTTTTAATGCTGGTGTAAAATTAATTGCAATGGCATTGTGGCTTGAGTGACTGAATCTAATTTTAAGATTTGGTTATCAATAGTTTTTACTTGCAATGGAAACTTCAAAGGGATAGTGAGGATCTTGAGCTTCTGAACTGTGGCAAGGCTTATAAAGTTGGCAGATTTCTGTGAGGCATGATTCAGCTGTTATAGAGGCCAGGTAGATGTACTGTAATGTACAGGGGATTCCTTGTCCAATCAGTTCTTTGGCAATACTCCTGTTTAGCCCACTTCTGAACAGTGAGATCGGGGCTAGCTTGTCCAATCTAACTCAACAGCAAATAACTTGAATTTTTCAATGAAAGTTCTCACAGTGGTGTTGCCTTAGTGAAGTTGGCAGAGGTATTGATCAGCAGTCTCTATCCGAATAGGGTTTCTGATATCTGGTAAGGAACTTTGGAAGTTATCTAGGATGAAGTCACTGTATCTGATGAGTGGAAATGCCAGCAGAGTCAACAAGCAGGCTGAGAATAGTCAACAAGTTGACTGACTCAACAAGTAGACTTAGGAAATTCCCCTTGTTAAGTGGGCTCACTGAGTAAGGAGGCAGGACGCAACAGGAAGAGGTAAAACTCTTATAGTAATTTAAGCAAAAGCTGCTCAGCCGGGGCAGGCATCGGCTTTTGTAGCCGGCGCTGTACAAAGCTTCAGCCACTGATGGGACTTTATTTCTCCCACCGGTGGCTGGGCCAATGAGTAGAGTCTGCTAATCTATGGCCATATAAGGCAATACTTAACACCCCTGGCCAGATGCCGATGAATACTTTATATTGTGTTAGGAATGTTTTTATCATGGCAGACTCCCCAGTGAATTTCTGCAGTAGGCAACTGGGAATCTTAGATTATTAGCATAGCAGCCACTGACAATTGGCTCTATGTGGGTGTGGTAGGCTGGGGAGGTTGCTAGACTTCATCAGGACTTGTACCTGCTGAATTGAATGCATATTAGCTTCTAAATTTCTCGCCTTGTTTTCCAAACTGGCTTGAAACCTGCTCATAATATGCATGTCTGGATCATCTGCTGTTGATGCAGCTCTGGGATCAGATGACATTATGTAGGTGTTTTGAGTCCATGAAAATTTTTGTCGTTGATGAATAGTTTAGATTATTGTCAGATGAAAGAAATCAGGAAGAAAGGTGGTTCAATGACTACAGCTTTATTGTATGCTACTCTTTACAAGTATCTGAATTACCAACAGTCATAGCATATTGGCAGTCAATGAAATGTGTTTGAGTATTAGTAGGTTGGTAGTTAGGCTGTTGGTTACTGACACGAAGTCCGATTTCTTGTAAGCCAATGATTTACCATTGGGATCATGGTTGATGCAGTTCTTTCGTTCTCTGTAATTGGTAGACTGGGTTCATGTCAATGTGTCTGTTTATTGATTTATTGGTGAAAACAAGGTTTCAAGGAATTCTCTTTCTCTCTTTGATTTCTCATGGATTACAACTGTGGTCCCAGTTAGATCAAATTGGTGATTTTCATGGACAGACATGAGGAATAGTGTGTCATGTTTTTTGATAGCCAGTAAGTGTTCATACAGTCTGGTTGATAGCTTTCTTTCTGTTCGTCCAACATAGTTCTTTTTGCAGTTGCTACACTGGATTTGGTACAGTATTTCATGCCTGATCTTTGATTTGTTTCTGTCTGCCCTTTCAGTTTTGAGAGGGTCCATCTGAGAATTGAAGTTGGTTTGTGGGCTACTACAAGATCATGTTAGCATAGTAGTCTTGCTGTCATTTCTGAGACATTCTATACATAAGGGATTGTGATTTGTTTGGTCATTGTTGCTTCGGTTATCATTGTTTCATTGCTTTGAATGTTTGTGTGGTTTGTATGTAGGCATCTCCAGAAGTTTCATGGGTATCTGTTTCTCTCAAAGACTTTGTATAGGTGTTTTTGTTCTGCTGATCAGGCCTCCGTGGTGTTACAATGGGATTCCGCTCTCCCAAACAGTGTTCTGATGCAATAATTGATTTTAAAAGAGTCAATGAAATTCAAGGTGGGCTGGACTTAGATTTCTTGTGGGTATGAAAGTACTCAAGGTTGATGATGCATTTGATTTCTCCCTCAGTCATCTCATATAGTGGGAGGATCTAAACAGCCTTTTCATCATATTCTGATAAGATAGATAAATTCAACTTTGGAAAAATAGCTTAATCTATTTCATAAACAACTTTGTAGGTTATCAATTAGTTGTTGAACAAGAAGAATTGTGTTAATAATATCTATCATTTTCTTGCTAGGGAAGTATTCTTAGCATCCTAATTATCCATTTGAGTCACATTTTATTCTTCTACATGTTTTAAATCGGGGGAAAAAAGACTGTAATCCTATTCATACTCACCTGAGAGTAGATGCTATTGATAATAATATGCTTGCTTTCTAAGTAAACAATTATATTTATCAGTATTTAAATACTGCTTGCTTTGGCTGGTTTGCAATTTTTAATTTTTTTATATACTATATTTAATTATTTAACCTTTATAAGCTATATGGAACATTTTGTGATTGAAGATAAGATATGTAAATTCCTTAAAGATTCTAGATAATTGTGGAAAATCGAATGTTAGTCCTAATAAAGATATGTCTCAGGAAATGGAAGCACCCAAGTTAATATTGGTTGATTTCAAAGCTGGGGTGGGGTGGGGATTTACACAGAGTTAATAGAGCACTGCCTATCATGATTTTTAGGTTACTTTCCAGCCCAATTATAAACCATCTCCTCCACTTTTATGGAGTCAAACTGCTACAACCAAGCAGATGATTTTATAACATTGGATATGAAAGTTATGAAAAGCATTGGCAGTTGTTTCTTGAAAGCTGTTCTATATCTAAGAGTCAGCATATGTACTGTGCAACGTAGCAGCTGTCATGAAAAGAAACATTTTTAATTGAATAATTAAGGAAGCAACCACAGGGAACCTATGATGTCAAAGAAGTTGTTGTTGCAGGAGGCTCTCTGCCCTCCCCCTCCATAGACAACTTGACATTAGAGTAAAAGAATGTGTAATATAGAAACAATAATCTAGAAGAGAAAAATGAAATCATTTGTAGTTGTGGGAATGTTGTTTCAAAAACCATTTATTTTCTCAAACTCTGAGCAATATAAAAAGCAAAAATAGAATGGCAGAATACTTATCTTGTTCTAGTAAGAAAGAATTTACTGTGAAACATTTTTCTCATAAAATGGGTTTTATAGATTATTTTTATTTTGGCACACAAATTGCCTTGATTGTCCTGCAGGATGATCTTTACCAGAAAAAAAGATAAGGAAAATGTTTAATTAATGCCTGGCTGCAATGAGGGAGTAGATAAGGACCAATAAACTGAAGCTCAGTCCTGGAAAGACAAAGACTTTATTAGCAGGTGCATAGTCTGGGTAGCTGCATTTCCTTAGGCTGGAAAGGTTTGCATTCTATTGAAAGAATATGTCAGTCCTGCCCTAACTTGATCCCTTAAGTAAGAATGACCCTCACTCCATTCGGGGTGAAAGGTTTACTTTACTAAAGGCCAAGTGGATTACAGTACAGCAAAGCCAGGATTGAAGTTCACGTGCCAAACTTTCTGAGTTAACTTTCTCAATTCAGTTCCTCCCTAGTTTCTTCTCCTTGCTGGTCCCTTATCGTCCAATTATATTTGAATAGATTCTTTGGAGGAAATTGACTCTTCAACAGCAGCTTGGTTGATAAGCCTTTGCATTCCATTCCCAGTGCTTTGACCTTATGATGGTGTTTCTGGAAGACACAATGAGCCTTCCCCAGCTCTCCTGACCAGCTCTCTCCCCCAGAGTTCATGGCAGACTGGCAGCTAGTAAATGCGAAGTTCAAGCATGTGATGGCAGTTCTGACAGGATCACATTCATAGCTTAAGAAATTCCCCTCGAGAAGCTTTGTCATTAAAGATAGTGATGTTGTCTACGGAAGTTCAAATTGGTTTCTGCAGTATTCATTTGAGTAGAAATAGCTTTGTTTCAGTAATTCTGTGATAAATTATATAAATCCCTCAGCAACAATCCAGAAAAACCTTTTTTACTGTCAATCCTTCAAGGTAAACCAGATCAGGAAACACATTCAAAGGGAAGACCAAAACTATATTGGATGGGTTATAGTAACAGAATCTTGCAAGCATGATCATGAAAATAGAATAATAGGGGAAAGGATTTTGGAGGTCTTCTAATCCAACCCCTTGCTCAAGCAGAAGACCCTATATCATTCTGGACAAATGGCTGCCCAGCCTGTTCTTTAAAACCTTCAATGATGGAACATCCACAGATTACAGAGATAAGTCATTCTACTGATTTATTGTTCTCACTGTCTGGAAATTTCTGCTTGGTTTTAGGTTGGAGCTCTCTTTAATGATTTTTCTCCTGGTTATTTCTTGTCCTGCTTTGGAGAATAACTCAAACCCTATTCTCTCCTGCCTTCCCTCTTATAGAGGAGTAAGTCAAGAAGGAGGCTGTTTTTGTCCTTTTTGTTTACACAAACGTTTCTGAATATTTGCCGAGAGCCACTTTCCTAGTTCTGTACAGTTAGTCCTCAATACACAATTTGGGAATGCCCTTACAAATGAATGCCTATAGAAATGTTCATATATTGATCCTACAATATTTAAACAAATGCCTCTTGTATGCCTACTTCTTAAAAAAGCTATCCACTGCCATAGCTGAACCTCTAAGCATAATCTTTGAAAAATCTTTCAGGACCAGCTCTTTGCCTAACTTATGGTCACAAGCCACGGTCATCCCCATCTTCAAAAAGGGAGACCCCAGCCTAGTTGAAAATTAGAGACCAATCTCTTAATGCTTCGTCACCTGTAAAGTCATGGAATCAATTATTAACCAATCCATCATCCTCCACTTAGAGACAAACAACCTACTCTCTAATAAACAATTTGGTTTCAGGAAAAAAAACTATCCTGTAATCTGCAACTCTTACACTGCAAAAACATATGGACTACACAACTCGATCAGGGCAAAGCAATAGACGCAATCTACATAGACTTCTGTAAAGCCTTTGATTCAGTGGTACACGACAAACTACTCCTAAAGCTAAAATCTTATGGTATCTCTGGACAACTGCATTGATAGAAGCATGCCTGTCAAACAGACAACAAATGGTCAAAATTGGGAGTGTCCTATCAAATTCTGTACCTATCAATAGTGGTGTCCCCCAAGGCAGTGTTCTAGGACCAACTCTCTTCATACTCTACATAAATGACTTCTGTGATCATATTAAGAGCAACTGCGTTCTTTTTGCTGATGATGTAAAGCTGTTCAATACCACAGACAATACTGCTACCCTTCAAAAAGATCTTGACTATGTATCAGAATGGTCAAACAAATGGCAACTTCAAATCTCAACAAATAAATGCTCTGTCTTACATATTGGCAAACAAAAATTAGAAAATAAAATGCAAGCTGAATAGTCAAGACCTTGTTGATGATCTAAGCTCTGTAAAGTACCTTGGAATATACATCTCTAATGATCTAAGTGCTAGAGCCCACTGTAACTACGTAGCCAAAAAGGCATTAAGATTTGTTAACCTAATCCTACGTAGCTTTTTCTCTGGTAATATCACACTACTAACTAGAGCATACAAAACATTTGCTAGACCAATACTCAAATACAGCTCATCAGTCTGGAACCCCACATTACGTATCTGATATTAGCACAGTTGAGAAAGTCCAGAAATATTTCACAAGAAGAGTTCTACACTCCTCTACTCGTTGTAGAAAACCTTATGCCACCAGACTTGAAATTCTAGACCTAGAAAACCTTGAATTACGCTGTCTTCGTTCTGATTTAAGTATGGTATATAAAATTATATATTGCAATGTCCTACTTGTCAATGAATACTTCAGTTTCAACCATAACAACACAAGAGCACACAATCGATACAAACTCAAGGTTAACCACACCAAACTTGATTGCAGGAAATACGACTTCGGCAACAGAGTGGTCAATGTCTGGAATACTCTACCTGACTCTGTGGTTTCTTCCCCAAACCCCCAAAACTTTAACCTTAGACTGTCTACTATTGACCTCACCCCTTTCCTAAGAGGTCTATAGGGGGCGTGCATAAGCGCACCAACATGCCTACTGTCCCTGTCCTATTGTTTCTTTTATTTTTCTTATATGTACCCATTTCGTGTATTCATAACTATGTATATACTTATACCTATTATCTTGTAAGCAATTGACAAATCAAATAAATAAATAAATAAATTCCATGTCCAATTTTAACTTCAGAAACCTGGATAGTTCTTATACTGAAATATAGATACAGCCTATCCAGGAGCTGTGGTGTGACAAACTCATTAGAGGCACATTTTAATTCTTTGGAAATGACAATGAAAACTTGAAATGGAAACCTCAGTTAAAGAAGAATGTTCGGTACAAAGAAATGAAGGGATTACTACAGTGGGCCTATTAATCCACTGAGAAAACCTATAAGAATGTTGGCTTATAACGTTCATGGTTTCTGTTATCAATATACTAACACCCAGCATCATGACAGAAGCATTTTTTTTCAAATAATTCAAGCACTTGAATCTTTGAAAAGCTTCTACAATTGCTACTACACACATCTAGATGAACCAGAATGGATTCTGCAACAGCCACACAGGCCTTGCTGAAGACATGGCTAATTTAACCATTTTTAAAAAGTGCTTTGCATGAACCCTTGCCTAATCAGAAGCACTTCTGGTAAGTTCTATGCACAACTCTTTTATACATGAAAATTCAGAAGAGAAAACAAACTAGATGTGCTTGAACCTTTCATACCAGAAAGAAGATATATCTTAATAGTTATCGCTTAGTTAATATGAACTCTTATAAATAGAATAAAGCAAAGGATTTTTGATCAAAAGATGCTGAAAAAAATAGAAAGGAAAAGGAGTCACACTACTCAGAATCCTTGCTCAGAAATCTTAGTGAATAAATTTGGCAATACTGTAGAGAGCATCTGGGTTAAAACAAATGGTGGAATGAAGAAAAGCAGTACTGTAATTCAGATCCAATATTGCCTGCCAAGTTAACAGAAAGATATAGAAATGCTTTTCAGAAAATTCCAGAAAATTTCTGGCTTGCTTTATTGAACGTGTTCTTGTTTGGAGTATGGAAGAAAGAACAAGAAGTTTTATATTCTTTCCTTGATCTTCAGGCAGGGAAAGAGACTTATGGTGAGGCTCCGTTAACCTCACCCACTGTAAAACAAGGTAATGGGAAAATGCATTTCCAAGCTGTAATAGCTTTTCTGATATAGTTTTTCTCTCAGAATAAATACTTGTTGCAACCATGTTAGGCACTTAATTACAAAAATTCACATAATTGTTAACTGAGTTAATGTGGATCTGTGCTAATCAAACAGTATATATACTCTGTTTCAGTCTAAATGAAATAAATTACTTTTTTCTGCTAAAGGGGAATGAATGGGGAAGCTTTAGTTGCTAAACTATACCTAAAATAGGATTGCTAGTTCTGGAATAAAAGATTCTGGAATTTGGACAGGGTTTAGACAAAGAATATTTGAATCCGGAATGACATGAATGCGAAGTCTTTCTCTTCCTTAAAATGTGCAAGCCTATTTACAGCTGAAATACAGACCTTTATTTCTCCTTTAGTGAATTCCCTGTTAAAGTAGAACAAAGATCTTTAATAATAGTAAGTTAACAGCAGAGTTATAAGGCAAATAACAAATAAACAAATCAATAGTATTTACAATTTAATTGTTTACCACAAATTATGCTTTTAGTACTTTGGTGGTCCTTTCTTGGCTCCGAGTTCTATGTCAGTTTTAGTCCTTTCTATTGTGTAATGTATTTTTATTGCCTGTAGAGTGTAATGTTTTTTTCTTAATGCTGTTTAATGTAGCAACAAAAACCTGGCAAGTGACCTGAATTTTACATATTAAACTGCAATCACATAGGAGACTTGGGATTAGCAAACAAGAATGTTTTGCATCTTTCTTACTGTTAAATTCCCTGCCCATAATTTTAGTGTTTTCCCATCTGACCTTTCAGCCAATTCCCACTGTTTATTCTTGAGCAGTTGTCTAGGTGCAAGGCATGCCTACAGTTCCTAAGAGGTTATTCCACATTCATCACCTGATTCTCATTCTTGACAGCAGTTATAAGTAAAAGTAATGTATGAAGAATCCCAGAAACCAAATCTATGCTATTGGTATGACTTAATAAAAACATTATGCTTATCACATTCATGTTGTTATCTACCAAGGCATGTTTGTCTCTCTATATAATGTGAATTTCTTTTCCAAGCCAGAGGCTTAAAACATGAAACATATTCAGAACGAAGTATATACATAGTGCTTGAGGTAAGACTTTACCAATCTAAACATATACAGTGCATATGGGGATATGCATTCCACCATCTTATAAAGATATGGTGATATTTGCTGAGATGTGAATATATCTGTCCATTAGACAGCTGTTTAACACTCAATATTTTCACTATTGGCCCTCAAACTTTGGAAGTATCTTCCTAAGGCAAATGATTATGTGATCCTCAGAAAACAACCATATCCCTTCTGATAACAATATTCATCAGCCTCTGCTCAACTTAGTTGAGAGGCTAGTTGTCATCAAAAGGAAATGAACAACGTTTGTCTACAGATGCCTGGATTTAGATTCCTAGATGTTGTAAGGAATATTTGCTGAAAAATTCTTTCCACACAGCCCTCCAAGACCTGTTGCAGAAATCTACCAAAAAAGCACAACTCAGGTAATCTCTTAAAAATGTAATTATATCAAGGATACAAAATAAGAATATTAGAAGGGCATGAAGAGACAGCTAGATTGAAATAACAGAATATTCTAGAAAAATAATGTTAGAAACATGAACAAAATATTTCCAGAGTACAACATTACCCATTTATATCTGGTATCACATGGGCAGAAATCATAAATTCTTTGTAATCATAATTTAACTGCCTAAGGAATAATGTGCTATAAATATGCTTTTATAATATTTAGGTTTTTTTTATCATTGTAATGGATGCATAGTTCAGTCTTCATAGACAGGACATACTGCTGCAAACATGAATAATAGTAATCCTGAATGCATTTTGTACATTTTTTTCTAGCATGAGGCACCTCTGCATTAAATTTCCCCAAACAATGTTACAACTCATTAAGCACATGACAAAGAGCAGCTTCAAAAACTTCTATGTGAGATATATTCATATAAGATCAAAACAAAGCCCTTTAAAATGAAGTGATATAGCTATAAAGATCACATGAGTTTGATAAATAATTTGGTTACACTGTGAACTATAATTGTGCTATTTGTTTTCAAATCCTTTAATTTTTAAAAAAATTAGAAAAATGGGTACATAACCCATTTTACCAGCAAATAGCCTGAATCTACAAGAATGACATCAGAAAGTTAAGACTCAGAATGAACTAAGACTTGCCACAAATACCAAAAATAATAACAAAAGTTTCAATTGTAAGAAACAAGAACAAAGCCAAGAATAGAATAGAATAGAATAGAATAGAATAGAATAGAATAGAATAGAATAGAATAGAATAGAATACTTTATTGGCCAAGTGTGATTGGACACACAAGGAATTTGTCTTGGTGTAAATGCTCTCAGTATACATAAAGAAAAGGTACATTTGTTAAGAATCAAGAATCATAACATACAACACTTAATGATAGTCATAGGGTACAATCAACAATCAAATCATACTAGGAAACAGGCAATATAAATCGTAAGGATACAAGCAACAAAGTTATAGTCCTACAATCACAAGTGGGAGGGGATGGGTGATAAGGAGTGATGAGAAGATTAACAGTAATAGTAGTGTACACTTTGTAAATAGTTGAACAGTGTTGAGGGAATTATTTGTTTAGCAGAGTGATGGCTTTCGCGGGGGAAATGTTCTTATGTCTAGTTGTTCTGGTGTGCAGTGCTCTATAGCGTCATTTTGAAGGAAGGAGTTGAAACCATGTATGTCCGGGATGTGAGGGGTCTGTAAATATTTTCACAGCCTTCTTTTTGACTCATGCAGTATACAGGCCCTCAATTGAAGGCAGGTGGGTAGTAATTGTTTTTTCTGCAGTCCTAATTATCCTCTGAAGTCTGTGTCTGTCCTGTTGGGTTGCAGAACCAAACCAGACAGTTATAGAGGTACAGATGATAGACTCAAGGAAGTAATCAGTATACTAATGGAAGAAGATGGCAAGAAGGTGATAAAGAGCAAGGAGAAAGTGGTACTGCTTCATTCATTTTTTACATCTGTTTTAATGCAAAAGGAAAAAATAGTCAAATCTACTAAAAGCAGTATCATAGGAGATAGAACAGAAATAAAAATCAAAATACGCAAGAATTTGCTAAGAAAACATCTATCCAATCTGAACGAGTTCAAATCACCAGAACCAGATAGTTTACATCCCAGGGTTCTAAAGGAGATGGCAAATGTGATATTGGAATCACTGAATAAAATCTAATTGCTAACATTTAGAAACATGGACTCAAGAAGAAGCTTGATGGAGTCCTACAGAGTCCTTGAGCATTGACTCCTATCAAACAAGCAGTTCAATGGTGAGAAAACTAAAGTTCTGCATTTAGGCAGGAAAAATCAAATGTCTAGATACAGTATAGGTATTATCTGCCTCAGCAGTAGTAACTATGACCGGGATCTGGGTGTCCTAGTGGAGCATCACTTAAATATGAGCCAGCAGTGTGCTGCAGTTGCAGAAAATTCAAGGTAGTCCTATGCTGCATAAACAGAGGTATAGCACCAAGATCAATTATGTTGATGGCTCCCAGAAAGAAGACTTTTAGCCAAGGAAGGTATAGTAGCCAAGATAGGAGCCCGGTTAGGTCAAGAATTTTTCATACCCAATTCCTTAAGGAAATCTATCCGAGATCCTTAATGTTTCACTCTGAGTTGGGAGATTTATGACAAATTATAGCAGCACATTCCTCAAATTCCTCACAGCTGTAGTTGGGTCTCAACAGTAAATAATCAGTGGCTGCTCTCTTCTCAAGAGTCACTTCAGAGGTATCTGCCTAATCTCCTGTTTCAGTACATCTAGGTCTTGGGATGTTGCATTCAGGCTTTTAGCCAATGTGCAAGCAAGACTATTGATGTTTCTCAAGTTGCAGACAGCTAGCCCTGGGACTCCTATTAGGGAGATGGCTAGCATGACATATTCTACTTCGTTAAGCAAGCCTCTGCATATCATAGTCTAGTGTTAGCAGTTGAAGGTCCATTCTCTTTCTTTCTCTTCTTGAGGAAAGGCATGAAGGTGCATGGTCCCCCTGTAGAGTTAGCTGGAACATATGAGTATAGTTGGGCTTCATGAAGCAGGAACCATCCTAAGGAGAGTTTTATGTGGAGGAAACCCTAACCCAAACATAAACCCAAAGATAACTGTTGTGTCCCTGACAGTTTCCATTATGTCTTTTGAACTGGTTGGGGTTTCCCAACCAGGTCCGCCGTTTGAGCGGGAACTCCAGCCGTTCCCATTGGCTGGCTCCGTTTGACAGTCGGCTATAAAAGCCGGCTGTCGGGCAGAGCTAGTCAAGCGAATCGAGCGGAGCGCGGACTAACGGGCAGCGCTCGCAAGAGCTCTCGCCCCCGGGCTGCCCGCCCGGCCGGGGCAGTTCTCACCATCTGGGCTGCCCGCCCAGCCGAGGCAGCTATCGCCCTCTGGACCGCCCGCCCAGCCGGGGCGGCTACAGACCTTCCGGACTGCCTGCCGAGCCGAGGCAGCCAACGCCTTCCAGACTGCCTGCTGAGCCGAGGCAGCTAACGTCACCCGGACTGCCTGCCCAGCCGAGGCAGCCATCGCCTCCCGGACTGTCTGCCGAGCCGAGGCAGCTAACGCCTCCCGGACCGCCTGCCGAGCCGAGGCAGCTAACGCTCCCGGACTGCCTGCCCAGCCAAGGCAGCTCTCGCTCTCCGGGCTGCCTGCCCAGCCAGGGCAGCCACATCAACCTGCTATGTTTAAATAAATTGTGTTAGCCTTCAGCTCCGTGTCTGCCTCGTGTGTCATCCCAACGACTACACAACACTGGCGACGAGGATGGGATCACACGAAGGAGAGGCGACCGGACTGAATCAACAGAGCTAACCACCGAAGGCGAAATCGTTGAAACTGCCATCGCCAGTGCTCACGAGGAGCGCGACAGCCAAAGGAGCTGAAGCTACAGGCATTCGCCTCGCTCACAGAGAGCTTGAGCCCAAACCGCTGCGTTTGGAGCTGAAGATCGGGCGCTGAAGCCGCAGCCGCCCGCGCGCGCAAAAAGGCGCGAAGTTCAATTTGCTGTCACTAGCTGAAGTCACTAGAGCGAAGTTACGGCGCTGAGAGCCTCAGCCGCCACAATCACAAAAGAGCGCGAATTTCAAAGAAGCCTCCTCAGCCGAGGAGGCTGACTCTGCCTGACAGACGCAGCTGCAAAAACGCTCTTCTCAGAGCGCGATTTTCGAAAGTCACAACTGCTGATGGTGACTGACACTGCTGAGAGCACGAAGCTCGGGACCTCCGTCTGCTGAGGAGAAAACGTCCCCCCCGCCGGGCGCTGCCGCCGGCGCTACTGAGCGCTGAAGCTCAAGCCTCTGTTTGCTGAGGAAGAAACCCCCCCGCCAGGCATTGCTGCTGGTGCTACCAAGAGCGCAAAGCTCAGAGCCTCCATTTGCTGAGGAAGAAACCCCCCGCCAGGCATTGCTGCTGGCGCTACCAAGCGCAAAGCTCAGAGCCTCCGTTTGCTGAGGAAGAAACCCCCGCCAGGCATTGCTGCTGGCGCTACCAAGAAGCGCAAAGCTCAGAGCCTCCGTTTGCTGAGGAAGAAACCCCCCCGCCAGGCATTGCTGCTGGCGCTACCAAAGCGCAAAGCTCAGAGCCTCCGTTTGCTGAGGAAGAAACCCCCCCGCCAGGCATTGCCGCTGGCGCCATCGAAGCACAACGCTCAGAGCCTCCATTTGCTGATGGAAGAAACACGCCCCCGCCGGGCGCTGCCGCTCAGCGCGACTGAGAGCACGACGCTCAAGAACCTCCGTTTGCTGAGGAGAAACGCCCCCGCCGGGCGCTGCCACTGGCACTACTGAGAGTGCGAGTTCTAGCCTCCTCGCTGGGGAGACGACGCCACCCACAGGCACTACTGCCGCCATTTCCAAAGGCCGCCGGCGAGCTGGTCTACCTGTCAAACCGCGAGGAGCCGATCTACCTGCTGAAGGCAGAGGCGAGGCGGTCTACCCCTGAAAAGCCGATCTATCTGCTGAATGCAGAGGCAGGCAGTCTACCTTCTGAAAAGCCGATCTATCTGCTGCACGCAGAGCGAGCCGGCCTACCCCTGAGAGCCGACCTTAGCCGCTGAAGGCCGAGGCGGGCCAGCTACCAGTTGAATCCAGAGAGCCCGATCTACTTAGCAACCGTTGACAACAGCGACCTGCCAAACCCAGAGGGCCCGGTCTACCTGTCAAACACCGAGAGCCTGGTCAACCCGCCAAGAGTTCCCTGAAGGCCCCAGTCTACTGGCAAAGGACTCTACCCCAGCTGGGGTTTCCTAGGACTGGAGGTCTGTTTGCAAGCCCATTGCAGGTCTGATTACAGGTCTACCTTGTCCCTGGCCAGGGGAAGGGGTGTGTCCCTGCCCAACCATAGTCCCCAGCCAGGGCTACCATATCCCTAGCAAGAGGGAAGGGTGTCGTGTCCCCGCCTAACCACAGCCCCCAGTCTGGGCTGCCATGCCCCAAGCTAAGGGGAAGGGGTGTTGTGTCCCTGCCCAACCACAGCCCCAGCCTGGGCTGCCATGTCCCTAGCTAAGGGGAAGGGGTGTTGTGTCCCTGCCCAACCACAGCCCCAGCCTGGGCTGCCATGTCCCAAGCTAAGGGGAAGGGGTGTTGTGTCCCTGACAGTTTCCGTTATGTCTTTTGAACTGGTTGGGGTTTCCCAACCAGGTCCGCCGTTTGAGCGGGAACTCCAGCCGTTCCCATTGGCTGGCTCCGTTTGACAGTCGGCTATAAAAGCCGGCTGTCGGGCAAGCTCAGTCAAGCGAATCGAGCGGAGGCGCGCGGACTAACGGGCAGCGCTGCAAGAGCTCTCGCCCCGGGCTGCCCGCCCGGCTGGGGCAGTTCTCACCATCTGGGCTGCCCGCCCAGCCGAGGCATCTATCGCCCTCGGGACCGCCCGCCCAGCCGGGGCGGCTACAGACCTTCCGGACTGCCTGCCGAGCCGAGGCAGCCAACGCCTTCCGGACTGCCTGCCGAGCCGAGGCAGCTAACGTCACCCGGACTGCCTGCCGAGCCGAGGCAGCTAACGCTCCCGGACTGCCTGCCCAGCCAAGGCAGCTCTCGCTCTCCAGGCTGCCTGCCCAGCCAGGGCAGCCGCATCAACCTGCTATGTTTAAATAAATTGTGTTAGCCTTCAGCTCCGTGTCTGCCTCGTGTGTCATCCCAACGACTACACAACAATAACCAATCAAACAAAATGGTAGAAAGTGATGGGAAGGAAGAAAAACTGAAATACAAACTAGGACATATAGGAAACATATCCAGGGTGAGCCATAAAGTACTCAGAAGGCGAATACAGGAATGTTCAAAGTTTAGGGAATAAACACAAGGTGAACTTGAAATACTAATAATTGAGGGCAGGTATGATCTAGTTGTCATTATTGAAAGTTGGTGGGATTAAATTCACAGCTGGAATCTACTCATGGAAGAATATAAACTGTTCAAAAGAAAAGACCTGATAAAAGAGGAGATGGAGTTGCATTATATGTAAGAAATCACTGCTACTCTACAGATGTATAAAAACAAGGATGAAAGTCTCCTAGAATGCATGAGTTAATATAAAATGAAAAATGAATGACATTGCCATAGGTGAATACTACAGGCCACTCAACCAAGCAAAAAAAAAGATAAACTTTTTGCTAATTGGCTAATAAATGTATGCAGAAAGCACACCACAGTAGTGATTGGGGACTTTAAATACCCTGACATCAACTGGGAGACAAATTATATTTGGATTTCAGTAGTGCATTTGACAAAGTAGACCACAATCTACTTCTTCATAAGTATTGTAGTCTGGAGGCAGCCGGCGGAGCTGACAGCAGAGCCAGACAGTGGGGAGGAAAATGGCCCAGTTCTGGAGTCTGTGGAGGGCTCGGACAAGGGATCTCCATCTGACTCAGAGATGAGGCCAGGGCCATCTGAGAGTTATGCGCTAACTCCGGAGCCTCCAGAATCTGACATCAGCAAGGCAGAGGAACAGGGGGAGCCTGTTCCCAGTGTGCGTTGGTGCAGAGCTGCCAGAAGGCAAGAACAGTTAAGGCAAAAGAGGCGATTCAGGAGTAAGGCTTGGAGATGGCTAGCCCTTCCCATAAGACATAAAGGAGGACATGATCCTTTGCAGGAAGCAACTTTATTCATTCTGGTCAGTTTAGACTCTGAAGCTCTGTGTTGACTTTATGCTCCATTTGGCCTTGTACAGCTAATTGGCAATTTAGTTATTGGCAGCATTTCAGGGGAGATAAAGGTAGGTGCTTATCAGTTTTATCCTGAAAGACTGTGGCAGACTTCTGTTGGACTATTTATAAACTGTTTGGGACTCATTACAGGCTGTGAATGCATATAATTCACAGCCGTTGAAATAATTAAAAAAAGGTTTTTGGGAACAGCATGTGAGTGTTACTGTCTCAGGAAGCCTTGGTCAAAACAATAAGCTGGAGAAATGTGGGATAGACAGCATCACCATGAGATCAATTTGTGAAACTGCACTCAATGTGCAGTTTGGAACTACATCAACATGGAGGAAAATAAGCAGTGGGATATCACAAGGTTCTGTTTTAGGCCCATTGTTCTTAAATATCTTTATAAATGATTTAGATGACGGAATAGAAGGGGAATTTATCAACTTTGCAGATGACACTAAACTGGCAAGAATAGCCAACACCCCAGAAGATATCCACAAGATTCAGATGAACCTCAACAGACTTGAAAATTGGGCCCTATCCAACAAAATGTAATTCAATGTCTAAATGAGGTCCAAAAAAATCCATCCACAAAGAAAATGGCCTGCTGCTGGCAAGGTGAAGGCTTACCCAGCCCAGGTCCATAGGTCATATTAGACTTGGGGCAAATAAGAGAGAAGCGAGCTACTTAGAATATTAGAAGGAAGTTACAGAAAAAAAGGAGGTCCAGGGAAAGGCATTTCAGAACTGATTAAGATAACTTTTAAAGTTTTTAATAACAGAGGCAAGAAGAAAATAAGAAAAAATCCAGAAGGCTCACTGAAATGTTATCTTCCTAGCAGATGTTCTTAGGTAGGAAAGCGGGGGAAGAAGGGGACTACAAGCTAGAAGAGGCTGATGAGGAGGGGGAGTTCAGGCAGTTTGAAGCAGTAGAGGGCGGGCAAGAGAAAGGGTCACCAATTTTTTTATTCTTATCCACCCTCTTTAAGCAAACTGCATTCTTGTTATATTTCTTTGCGTTATCCTATATCTGTGACCAGAACTGCACTGTTTATTTCTTGCCAAATGTTGATTGATTCGCTGCAGCCTCTTCATTAATAGATTGGTAAAAACAATTCTAATTGGATTGAAATTGGAGATTGTGCTTATAATTTGCAATTTGAGTATTGTATCTGCTGATATTCCTGATTATTGCTATCATTTGCTGCTTTATTATTTCCAATTCTTTCTTGATCTTCCTTGTTTCTGATTGATATTTCTCAGTCTTCTTCAGTTTTTTATGTTTCATTTGGTTGAAGTGACTTGCATCTGATTCAGCTTGTTAATCTTGTTTTCCAATGTGATCTTTCATTTTTGTGGCACACTTTTTTCTTTTATAATTTTTTATTTATTTTCAAAGTTAAATTGTAAAAAAAAAAAAAATACAAAACAGAAATAGAAACTTAGAAAAAGTGCTGTATAGAACAAATAAATAAAATAAAATATCCCCTCTGCTTGAACACTAATAAATATATTTCAGTGATAATAATTGTTCCCCCCTTGCAAAATGGGCTCACAATTTATGAATGTCTACATCTATGTTTGCAAAATTGCCATACAGGTAATACTCAAGATATGATAGGTCATTTTAATGACCATTCAAAGTTACAATTGACCTCCCCTCAAACTATGCATGATCTGTTTCAAAATTAGGAATTCTACAGAAGCTGCCCGATCATCAAATGATGGGATAGCTTTTGTAGAATGTTTACCTTTCCAGAATACTCTTTTCTGTGCAGCATGGACATTTACACTTGTGGAGTTACTCAGCAAAGCTCTTTCTTTCTTTCTTTCTTTCTTTCTTTCTTTCTTTCTTTCTTTCTTTCTTTCTTTCTTCTTTCTTTTTCTATCTCTCTCTCTCTCTCTCTTTCTCTTTCTCTTTCTTTCAAAGTTACTCAGCAAAGAAGCTGAGTATTGTAACCTGATTTGACTCTGCTGATAATGAAGCTATTTTGCCCAGCTCAGGTTTCAAACAGGCTGAGAAAGCGGCTGCTGGAATCCTCCCACATGGCCTCCTGGATACTGCAGATCTTCAGAAGGTAAGCATGGGATTGTGAGGGGTGAAGCTGCCGTTGGGAATCCCAAAGATGGGAAGCTGAACATGGGATATCTCAGGGGGTAGGGGAGAGGCCTTGGGTGGCCTAAGGCAGACATCCCTGAGGCACCCCATGCACATATAATGACCTGTGCATTTGTTTAATAAATGCATTGGATTGAGTCAGAATTGGGGCTCTTTCACTTTACAAGTTTCATTTAACAACCTCCTATCTTACAACCTTAATGGGCAGATTCCATTACTGTCATAACTCGAGGATTATCTGTATAGCATGAGAGAGAGAGAGAGAGAGAGAGAGAGTTGTGTTGTGCATTAATTGATTTATTTCTTGCAGTGAGCTGCTGCTTATATTTGATAGTATTGGCATTTTTTAGTATTTGTGCTAGCTGTTTCTTTGGAATAAGCTTCAATGCATGAAGTTACTATGTTTTAACATTGTTCTAGATGCTCAGTCATTCTTTGTTTCAATTCTTCCATTAGTTAGAGGGCTTTGATTTTTCTGAGGCAGAGGGGAGGGAACTAATTTTGGAATGAAAAATTAAATAAGTGTGCTGGCTTCTTCTGGCAGCTCCTCCTGTTTACCTCTAAATTCTAAACTACTTCTGGCAAGGCTAATACCTTTGCCATGGGCTATTTTCTTATTGTTATGTTATTATTTGATTAGAATAAAATTTGAATAGAGAAATTTGTTCATGTTTTTTTACATACTAACATTGGCCTACCCATTAACAAAAGTGGGGGTGAGCTTCAGCTTCTGAGGTGAGTTTCTGCTTCTGAGTTTACTCTTTTTAGGCAAAATATTCTGCTTTTTTAACATTTCCTAGGATATTTCATTTTTCTAGGAGAGAGGCGGGTGCTAACTTCCTACAATTCCTCATTTCCCCCCCAAAAGATTAAAAGGTGATCAGATCAGAGAGACTTGATGGGTGCTTATAATTTTTCTGATGCAAAAGAGGAGGCATTGTTAAAAGGCAACAGGAAAGGAACCTATCAGTGGCTCCCAAAAACTTTCAGCCATGAAGATCTAGCAGCCTGGGAAAAGTTCTGGATTTTTTTTTTTTTTTTGCTGTATCTAATTTTTTCATGGCAATTAATTTTCAGATGTTCGATGTACTTTTTGTGAGCTTACAATCAGGTTGTAAGCACAAGCCCCTACATTCTTCACAGATTATGGTTACTACCTGCCTAGGTCTTAGCTTCCAGGGTTTGTGAGGCCAAATTGAGGTTAACCAGTGTGCAATCCAGGCCATTTAGTATTTTTAAAATTACACACAATGAGGCCTGGGACTTCTACTTATGAGACCACCAGTACAATATATCCTGTTTTATTAGGCAACTGGGCAACATCATTTGTGAGTCACAGTCAGGGCTTGGGGTTTGGACATCTCTTTTCTGCTATCTCTTCAAGTGAAATAATTGCCTGTTGGGGATACCCCCTCTCCCATGGAATTATCAGAGAGTTTGGCTTGGGCCTTTATGCCATAGAGCAGCTAAAAAAAAAAGAACAAAAAACATTAAAAAAAGAAGAAGCCAGGAGCAGCTTTGTATGGAAATAGATGAAGGGGATAACCTCTGTCTAATTCTGAATAGTGTGTCTCTGTGTATGTACTTGTGTATGCAGCTACTTTTACAATACAGACAATACAAACATGCTGGACAATTTTCCCTCCCACCAGACAAAAGTCCAAGGTGTTCAGAACTTGCTGGGCCACTCAAATACAATCCTTACATGAGTACATTAGACTGATTACAATATAAATGATACAAGAAAGAACACATTACAATGAATTTGACATTACAATGAATTTCCACCCTCCCCCCATAATCTTTCTAATTGTCTTCTGGGGATTGAAAAGAGTCTTTTACTGGTCCATCTCAGGGTCCTTTCTTTCATGTCTCTGAGTGGCATTAGGCTTGGTCTGGTGGTATGTGTGGTCAGTCAGGCTTGGGAAGGTCTGCTCCATTCTTGTTGCGGTGATAACTGTCAGTGGAGGACTGGATCCAAACCGAATTCTTTGGCTCCAATGGATGGAATGTCTCCTCGAGGGGCAGCATCTGTTTCTACATGTTGCAGGGCTGAAAGACAAAAAACAAGGGTCTTCTCCCTGCTTTGCTGGTACTTCTATCAGAAAAGGCATTGTGTGCAGGATAAGAGATTTTGGGGGCGGCGGGGGTAGATAGCTTGCAGGCAGGGTTTGAGGAAAAGAAAAACAATACATCAGTATTGCAGTTACTAAACAGATAAATCAGTTTTAACAAAATGGAGACACAACAGATGAGAAAGGAAAAAAATACTCCCAGGTTTCAGGAAAAAAGATAACAGATAAAATCATTTAAACACACAATAAATGCAAGGATGACACTTTTCTTGTAAATGAACTTTGCAATAGTTGCAACAGTTACCTCAAGGACACACAAAGACTTAGACATACACACACACACACTCACACACAAACAAGAACAGAGAGGAATACAAAACTCTGAGGTTTACACACACACTGATCATTCCCACAATAAATCTCTTAGTTAAATTGGGAAAGGCACAAATCTTAAGAAACCATGTGGTTGCATAGGAGACAAAGAAAGAGACACAGAAAGAAACAAACAAACAAACAAAAAATCCCATGTAATCCTGTTTATATATTGCCCTTTTCTTTCATTTTTCTTTTCTTTTTTAAGTACCTTTATTTAGCCACATTGGTCTTCCTGTATCCCTCAGCAAAGCTCATTCTCTACATATACATTTTTCTTTTCTTTTCTTTTCTCTATATCAGCTAGGACTGGCATCTACTGCTTATCCCAAGCCTCCAATAACTCTCTCAGGGGGCTTCCACTCAGGACTCTCAAACTTCAGTTTCTCATGTTTCCCCTTCTGATGTGGGGTTCTCACACTTCGGCTCAGTCGGGTCAACAGGCTATCAGTTTGCAGACAGAAAAAGGTGTCTGGGGGAGACTTTGATTCCCTAGTACAACACCCCCACACTCCGTGATAGTAATTCAGGCATTTGGCAACCAGTCACAGCATTTGTGACTGGTTTATAACAGTCACAGCATTTCACAATCACATAAATTGCCTTTTGTGAACTTCACAGCCAGCTTCTGCAAAGCAAAGTCAATGGTGAAACTAGCAGGAAGTCACAAGTCACATCTCTCTTAGTAACCATGGATGAGTCTCTCCCTGATGTCATAGATTTTAACCATGCTGTTTAGTAACAGAGCTGCCAATCCCATTTACAATCAGTAAGTGAGAATTAGAATATATGTTAGTATCTTAAAATATATCCTAAACTTAGAAAGTGAACATGTAAGGGGGAAAAGAATTTAGTCTTTTTCACATTTGTACATTAATATATGTACTCCTTAATTACAGTGAATGTCAAGTTTTACTTCCAAAGGGCAGAAATGTTTATACACAAACATACAGAGAGTTTTAAAATGTAATATAGTCAGAATCATAACCGTATATGAGACTACTTAGGCTCAGTAGAGGAATTGCAAGGTAAATTCTTAATAACACTTAGCTAAAAACTAAGATACCACAATCAGATACATTTCATGGCCTTTTCTCATCTCCACAAGCCTCCATCTAGTGGTAAAAGTAGAAGACTACATGGAGCATCAAACCTGTGGAAAATAGAAAACTTGAAATATTCTAGTAATAGTAAAGGATGACAGTTTAGTATTAAATATTATGCCATGTTTGGTAGCTTTAGGGTAAACACAATATAATAATCCAGCCAATTATGGCTCTGATTGGCATCACATATTTCTCTTAGCAATCATTTGTTTAGCCGTACTTTGGTAAACAATTGCTGACTGTTTGTACATCTAGCAAAGCCTATGTAGACTCCATCATCAATGCAAAGAGCTGACATCATGTTGCTGAAGTTGAATGGATGCAACCTCCAATTTGTAGCAAATCTCCAGCATTGCCCCATTTTTACAATTTGTCTGAAATGGTATAGGGTAAGGGGTTGGACAAGAAAACCTCCAAGGTCCCTTCCAACTCTGATGATAATGATTTAGACTCAGTCATGCTTAGAACCAAAAAACTGGATCCTGGTGGAAATTCTCAGTCATCTAGATCATGGTTGTCCCAAGGTGGACTTTCTTGTTTTTTTCATTAAAGAAGTTTTACTTCTTATCCAAGAACTCCTTTAGTTCTGATTGAATGGTGGAGCATGGAATAATTTATATTCCTTATAAATCGTATTCTATATTTGGTTGTTAATACTTTCTTTGAAGCCACTTGGAGGTTTATCTATGTCCTCAGAGTTATCAGAACAGTACAAATGGATGTGGAATCTTCTTGGAAATACTGAAAGGACTGTTGTATACAGGAGAAAGATGGTGTCATATCACTCCCCCTCTGTTAAGAGATAGCTGATCAATTTCAACATAGATGCCCTCTTTGACCCCTCTTTCAAACCAGTATCCCTTCTGTTCATATTGTGGACTTTGCTGTCTTCAAGAGTTGCCATTGTCTTTCAACTTGTTTGTTCTCCTAAGTTATGCCATGCATTTATGAAGTGGTGCAAAAAAAAAATGCATCAGGAGCTGTTCCATAACAAAGAAAAGAACAATAAATAAAGCAATGTTGTCATTCCATATATTGAAGGAATATGTGAAAAACTCAGGAAGATTGTATTAGCTTTTTTGGCTGCTGCCGCACAGTGCTGGCTCATATTCAATATAATATACGTCATCCACTAGGATTCCAAGGTCCCTTTCAGTTACTGTTTTTGAATCAGGTTTCACCTAATCTATATTTATATCTTTGTTTTTTTTCTGCCTAAATGTAAAACTTTGCTTTTCTTCACATTAAAATTCATTTTGTTGGATAGGACCCATTGCTCAAGTCTGTCAAGCTCTTTTTGGATCCTGAGCTTGTTTTCTGGAATTTTGGCTATTCCTGCCAGTTTAGTGTCATCTGAACATTTGATGAGTTCCCCTTCTATTCCCTCATCTAAATCATTTATGAAATTATTGAGGAGTACTGGGCCTAAGACAGAACCTTGTGATATCCCACTGCTAACTTCCCTTCATGTAGACATACTGTAATACCAATAAGGACTACTCATTCAGTATGCTTTATCAGCCAGCTACAAATCCATCTGACAGTGATACGATAAAATAAGATGGAATGGGAGGGATGGGATGGGATGAGATGGACTGAGAGATGAGATGAGAGATAAGATGAGGTAAGATATAAGGAAAGATATAAAAGATAAGAGATGATAAGATTGATAAGCTAAAGATAACCTTTATTGCCATTTTTTCTGTGGGCACTCTGGCACATATTAAGAAACTCTGTTGCCTGCTCTCAAATGTATACACATACAGAACACACATATAGATATGTTATATACATACATACATACATACATACATACATACATGTTTTCTTAAGTTTTCGCTGGTACTTACATGTATGGCATTCAGCTTTGTTCGGGTATTTTCACATGCCATTGTAGTTGTGCTTTTAAAGTTGTAGCAACGTTTTGGCAGAATCTCATCTGCCATCATCAGGCTTCTGTATATGTATTTATATATAAGAGTGTAGGTATATATATATATATATATACCTACACTCTTATATATAAATACATATAAATATTAATTACTGCCCATTTTGAATGCATCACGGAAAAAGGAAACTTGAGAGTTTATAAGGTTGATACTGTATGGAACAAAACTGTGGCTAAATCTAGATCCGTGTTGGCGAACCTATGCCACGCAGAGCCATTTGCCCCACCACATGAGAGGTCACCCAGAAGAGCCCACTGCACATGTGCACATTTCCCGTCGCCTGACAGCTGATTGTTGGGTATCTGGCACGCATGTACATGGGTGGAGGAGTGTGTGCAGGAGATGTGCGTGTAAACGCAGGGGCATGCTCTGCACGAGATTGGGGGGCAGCATGCATTCCCTTCTGGGTGCTGGCATGTGAGCACGCAATTATCGGCACAGGAGCCGAAAAAGGTTAGCCATCACTGATCTAGATATTCTGCTTTATATACCACAAAGCCTCCTCCCAGAAGGTAACAAGGGAAACAGGTTGTGAAGAGGACCCTGCTCAAGCAACGCTTATATGCTATGTCCTGGATAGAGGGGAGTGAACTGTCAATAATATTTTCTGCCATCCTTACCAATTTATCTGAAACCAGACTGTAATGCTTTAAAACTAGACTATAATGCAATATGACAAGGTACTCTAGGTAGTCCCTCTATAGAAAGTGGTAAGGACAGGGGGAGGAAGATGCATTTTTGTCATGCAATGCAGAAAATGCAGGCGCTGCTGTGCCCACTTCATCAGTGTTTTACTGTTGAGCAACCAAGCCAGCCTACTTGTTAGCTGCTAACCATCTCCACAGGCGAATCATTTATACACAGAAGAGTGTGGCTGTGCCTGCCTTTTCTGAAATTGACGACAATTTATTTAGGTTTTCAACATTTAAAATGAGACTGTTTTTATTACACCAATTCACCAAACCCTCTACCTCCTTGAGATAAGCACTCTCATTATCATTTTGAATAAGGCTTACTACTGTTGTATAACCAGAATACTTCACAATGTGGTTGGTGGCAAATAGCAACAGTCATGGATAAACAGGTTGAACAACAGTGGACTTAGGATGTAGCCGTGAAAAGAACTTGTGCTCGAGAAAATGATGTTAGAAATATTAGTCCCAACTCGCATATCCTGGGGTCTGTCAATAAGAAAATCAAGAATCCAGTTGCACAACGGAGTATTAAAGTCTAAGAGGCTCTGTTTGTCTACCAAATGCTGAGGAACGATTGTATTAAATGCCAAACTGAAGTCAATAAACAGCATACACACATGAGTGTTTTTTTCCTCTAAGTGCCCCAAGCTCAGATGGAGAATAGAAAAAATAGCATCCTCTGTGGAGCGATTTGGACAGTAACCAAACTGAAGCGAGTCAAATGCTGGAGGGAGGCTAGATACAATAATGTCCTTTATCAGCCTCTCAAAACATTTCATAAAAATGGATATAAATGTAACTGGATGGTAATCATTGAGACCTATAATTGTAGACTTGTTTGATACTGGCAAAATAATGGTTGTCTTAAAACACAATGGGACCACTGGCTGCTGCAATGAAAGATTGAAAACATCTGTAAGAATACAAGCCAACTCATCTGCACATTCCTTAAGAATATGCCCAGAAATATCATCTGGGCCTGCTGCTTTCCGAATGTTAATTTTCTGCAGTGTCCTCCAGAGACTGAGGTAATATCAAAGCTAAGCACTTGCTCAACAGGAAGGGGCACAGCTTTCCTTGCAGGGAAATCTTCATCGAATCTTCCAAAAATGTGTTTGTCACCCTTGCATCTCAATGGAGCCATCTCATAATCTGTAATGGTATGGATTCCCTGCCACATACAGCTGGAGTTCATTGGGTCCTGAAAAAAATTATCAACTTTCTGATAATGGACTTGCTTTGCTCTTTTTATGATGCTTCTCAAATCTTCTCTAGCTGTTCTAAGTTCCAGCATATAACGAGATTTAAAAGACGCATTCGGTGCTTTCAATATCTTGTGAACTTTGTAGGTCAACCATGGTTTTTTATTAGCCCTCACAATGTTTTTAAGGACACAGATGTCCTCAATGCATGTTTGATATATGCAGACACAGTGGTGGCTATGATGCTATGTATTCCAGTTTTCTAGCTTACCAAGAAGTAGGTTGTGGTCTACTGTTGTCAAATGCCTTACTGAAATCTAAGTGTAGTATGCCCACAGCATTTCGCTGGTCTACCAATTTAGTCACTTTACCAAAAAATGAAATAAAATTGATTTGGCATGATCTAACAAACCCATGCTGGCTACTAGTTACAACTTTGTTTCTAGATGTTCTCTCTTCTAGATGATCTGGGTTTTTAAAATTATTATATTTTCCAGATCTTCCCAAATATTGATATTAGGCTAATTCGTCTGCAGTTTCCTGGGTCTGGGATGTATTCTGACAGGTTCTGGTGATTTATATTTGTGAGCTAGATGGTCTTTTACCATTTTCTTGCATATTTTAATTTTTATTTCTAGTCTGTCTTTTACAGTAGCTGTTTTGATAGATTGAGCTATAGTTTATTTTTGCATGAAGATGGATGCAAAGAATGAGTTAAGCAGTTCTGCTTTCTTTCTACCGCCTGTTACTTCCTTGCCATTTTCTCTCTTTAGTGGATCAACTGTTTCCTTATTTTTTTCTTGTTATTTATATTTTGAAAGAAACCTTTTTTATTATCTTTAACTTTTGTTGCAAGTCTTTGTTCGTTCTGAGACTTTGCTTTCCTGACTTGATCTTTGCAGATTTGGGCTATCTGCTGATATATGTGTCCCTCTTTCCATTTTTTTGAACCTGTCTTTTTTGTCTTTCAGTTTATCAGAGATCTTTGTGCAACCATGCTGAAGAATCCAAGGTTTCTTCTTGGGTTTCTTGTTTTTCTTTTTCAGTGGTATTGTGCTGGTATGGGCTTTTATGATCATATTTTGCAGTTTCCCAAACCACTTGAGTTGTTTTCTCCTTTAGGATTTTCATCCAAGAAATCTTTCCAAAGCTCTGAGTTTGTTAAAATCAGTTCTTTTAAAATCTGAGACTCTGTATCATTATGTTCTATTGCTTTTTTTTGCATTATATTGAATTCCAGTATGACCGTCACTCTCACCCAAGGTTCCTGCAATTTCAACTCCCTCTATCACTTTTTCTCTGTTCATGAGAATTAAGACCAGTATGGCTGTCCCTCTAGTTCCCTCCTCTACCTTTTTGACAACAAAGTTGTCAGCTAGGTTGGTTAGGAAACCTATTCAATTTCTCACTTGGTGCAGAATTAGTCTTCCAGTTGATGTCAAAGTAATTGAAGTCCCCAATTACTATTGTAGTATATTTCCTACATTGTTAATTGGTTAGGAAATTTGTTGTTATTTGTTAATTGGTTAGGAAAAAGTACATCTATTTTTTCTGCTTCATTGGGTGGCCTGTAGTGGCAATGGCAACGTCATTCTTTTTTTTTTTATATTGACCCGTATGCATTCTGAGGTTTTCATGTTTGGTTTTGTGCATTTCTGTAGCAATATAGTGGTCTTTTACAATTCCACCTCTTCTTTTATGAGATCTGGGTTTTTTTGAACAGTTTGTATCCTTCTATCAGTATGTTATGAGTTTCTTCCAACCAAGTTTCAATAATTGAAACTATATCATACCTTGGGTATTCAAGTTCACCCTGTTTGTTCCCCAGACTTTTGAGCATTTGTATATAGCATTTGAGATTTCTATGTCTGACACTAGGTATGCTTCCTATGTCTATTTGGTGTCTGAGTTTGTCTTCTTTTCCATCACTCCTTATCTCATTATTTGATTTGCTTTCTAGAGGATTTTGCTTGGACTTAGGTCCTGGACATCCTAAAAATTTATTACCCTCCCCCCTCAGTTTTAGTTTAAAGCTCTTCTGATAAGTTGAGCCAGTCTTTTCTGAAAACATTCTTCCCAGTTTTTGTGACGTCATCCCTTGCCAAAAGCCCAGTACGGAGGTAATGCAGAACACATTTAGGAATCCAAAGTTCTCTTGTTGACACCAACTCTTTAGCCAGTGGTTCATTTCTAGAATCCTTTATTCTCTTACTGGATAATAACCTTTCTTGGAAGTACAAATAAAAAACTACTTGGCATCTAACTCCTTAACTTTCTTGCCTAGCTGCTCATAATCACTCAATATTGTTTTAGGTTCATTTTCGTGTCATTTGTCCTTCTGTATAGTAGTAGTAAAGGGTAGTAATCTGTGTTTTTTATTATTTTGGTTAGGTTCTCAGCCACATCTTTGATTTTTGCTCCAGGGAGACAACATACCTTTCTAGATTAACTGTCTAGTCTACAGACAGCTAGTTCTGTTCCCTTGAGAATTGAATAAAATTTCCTGTAATGAAATTGTTCTTACCATCAAAATATGACATTCATAACAAAGAAATGAATAGTTTTATTTGGTCGTATTTTATTTTAATGCTATTTAATGCAATTTAATTGTGTAATTTTATAGATACAAACAGCATCTTCAACAGAAAAGAATCAAAACTCCTATTTATCAAAGAGTTTAAAAGCAAAGAAATAACTGTCCTGCAATAGTTTCATCTAGAATACCCAATTCATTTTTCTTTAGGTAAAATCTTATAGCTTTGCTCATTTGGTCCAAAATGTGATTTTAAAATTTGGTTAATACAACATTATGAACGAGTGTATTTCCCCCAGATGTGCAACATAAAAACAGATGCAATGAAAAGAAGACTCATAACAAGAACTGGAACAGGGCCTCTGAAAATAAAAGAAACAAAAGAGTTGTAATTATAGAAACAGGCAAATCAAGTTCTAATTTTATATATGTATAATTAAATATATCAATTGTGACTGAAGAAGCTTCTGTGATAAGAAGCAAAATGTCTTTTTTTAAAAAAAAAAAATCCGGTTGCCTCTTGAAAAAGTACCTTTGGGACAATATAAAATATTGTAAATTACAAAATAATTAGGTTTAGGAATTAGGAATGTTCATACATTTCTATGTATGAACAATTCTATCCACGGAGCATCTAGTTTCAAGTAGTATACCCAAAACAAAACATGAATAAAAGGAAGCTGTTTTGTTTTGGATATGGAAAGAAGAATGGGAAAAAGCTAACACTGAATGCTTACTTGGCAAAGCTTGGGTCTAGTATCATGTGAGAAAAACTGAATAATCAAAAGGAGGCAGTTAGCTCCTTGAAAAGTCTTTGTGAAATTCATGTATAACATGAAGGATTCAACAGGATTTGATGTGTGGACACTGGTAACAACAGCTAGGAGATAAAAGTGCTGGGAAAGTTAAGGGTGCAATGGTGGGCTTGTTTATTCCTCACTGTTGGCTCAAATCCATTGCAGTAAGGAATAGACATACAACTTATAGAGTAAGGGGGTCAAGGGGTATGGCATTATCAACCTTGCCCTTCTGAAAAATCAGACCATAGTTAAGTCATGGCACACCTATGACACATATGTCAAAGGCATATGTCATCATGACATTTTGAGTAGTACACCAGCAGTCATTCATAGATTATTCTTGAAAGCATATCCCTTTCTCAAATGATTTTCCGAAGCTTTGGGGGACTGATATGTCAGCAGAGCCAAATTAGGAATTTTTCGAATTGACATATCAAGTCAAAAGATTTGCGACTGTTACTATAATTCTATTATAGTTTATAGTTTTGTTTCAGCCAAAACCAGGAACAATCAAAACATTCAGGATTTCTTTCTACCAAACCTTAGCTAATCCACAATGGTTTGGAAAAAATCCAGTCCTTGATGGCTTGTTTGACTATTCTTAAGTACAACCCTAGAAATGTGTACTGGTGTTCCTCAACTTACAACCACAATTGACCCCAAAATTTCTGTTCTTAAGTGAGATATTTATAAAATGCACTTTACTCCATTTTATGACCTTTCTTGCCACAGTTGTTAAGTGAATCATTGCAGTTGTTAAGTTAGTATTATGACTGTTAAGTGAAGCTGGGTTCCCCATTGACTTTGCTTATCAAAATGTCACAAAAGTAATCACATGACTCTAGGATACTGCAATGGTCATAAATATGAGTCAGATGCCAAGCATCTGAATGTTGATCATGTGACTATGGGGACACCACAATGGTCGTAAATCACATTTTTCAATGCCATGGTAACTTCAAATGGTCACTAAATGAATTATAAGTCAAGGATTACCTGTAATTCGTACTTGCAAGGGTAAGTTTGGGAACTTTATTACAATGTGGCTTAAAGCAATTTAGTCGATTTTCCATTTATCATTAAGGATAAATATATTTACACAGGCATAAATGTACTTTTTACATAAGAAATACTGTGTAAAATACTGGTCGAACCCCTTAAAGATTCTATTCACTGCATGAAGATATCTTGCTATCAGAAGACCTCATGAACAAATTTCAAGTTCTAGATTCAAGAGCTTAAGAAATCTCAAGTTTCATGTGAGGTGGCAAAAGAGAGATGATTTTAAGAGTCAAGTGAGAATTATTGAAAGCATCAAAATTAGTAAGCAGTCACCAAATAGAATGTGAGAAAATATTTATCAAGAATAAAATGTGAGAATGTTTACCAAACTTCTGCTCTGAATATTACCTGATTTATGTTTTAGCATGCTATTTCTTATTACTATTTTGATCATTGTATTTTTATTCTGTACCTCCTTTTAAATACATACATTCTGTAAGTAGTAGAGACTGCTGAAGTAGTCAGATAAATTTTATATCTAAATAAAATAAATCCCTGATCTATCCTAACTGTAAACATTTGTTGGAATACTTGACTAATTATTGAGATGAGTTAGTGGGAGAGGTAGCTGCCTGCCATCTAGGGGAATTAAATTTGTGGAAGTCTGAAGCCATTGAAAAGACAGGTCTTTTTTTCCTCTATAAAAAATAAAGAAACACAATGCATGTTTACAGAGAAGCCTTACTATTTAATATAAACAGTACTTAGTACTACTCTTAGGTAAATACCATTAACTGCAGCAAGCCAAATTGTTGTATGTATGTATGTATTATTAAAGAGTTACCGTTACTGCATTCTAGATTATCTAATCCCTTATTTAATAATGGAGAAAATTGTTGAAATAAGAAATACAAATTTTCTAGCAGTTCATGAAAAAGAAAAGAAAAAAATACTTTATCCAGACCCTAAGTTTCCTGCAAATATTACAAAATTACCATACTTGTATATGAGTAGTGATGTGAGGTAGTTGGATCCGAAGCAGCAAATTGTCTTTGAATCCAAACACTGTATATCCCTAGATATGAATGGTTTAATATCCACAACTGTCTTTATCAGTATAGACAAATATAATATTATACATTGAATGTATATAAAATGCCTGCATTAATACAGATTTCCTGACAAGTCCATGCAGTTTTTTTGGCAACATTTTGGGAAGGAGGGTTGCCACTACTTTCTTCCTAAGGCTGAGAGAGACTGGTCACAAATCATTCAATTGGCTTTCTGCCTAAGGCAGAATTAGAATACACAGTATCTAACCTGGTGTTTTTAAATATCACACCAAACTGCCTGTCAGACCTAGAATTTACCTCATGTGTAGGTAATATTTAATAGTACATCATAGTAATTATGCATTGCATGAAAAACATTTCTCAAGCAGTTTATCTGATCTTAAAGACAAGGAGTCAAGATTTGCATAATTGTATGCAAAGGTAAACCTCAGAAAGTTGTGGAACTATCATAATACTATATCTTCACATCTTATCCTGAAAAAATGAGCCAGAATAATATCATGAATATCAATAATATCATGAATTGTAATACTAAAAGGTCAGGAAATATTGCATATTAATCTCCCTTGCCAATACTTCTCCATATATTATTCACTACATTAATTGCAAATGTTTCTACCATAAAGGCAAAAGCTGAATAATGTGCACAATTTAGGTTTAACAGATTTAACAGATAATCAGAGTTGGGAGGGAACTTGTAGGTCATCTAGACCAACACCCCCCCCAAGTGGGAGACCCTACACCATTTCTGACAAATGGCAGTCCAATCTGGGGGCAAGCACAACAACCACTACTCTAATACCTTATGAACTAACATGAAATTTGATGATTCTAAGAAAAATAAAATCCCATAAAAATCACACTATAAAAAATTCTGGTTACAAATTCTGGTTACAAATCTCTTAAAAAAGAAGCAGATTTTACAAGAAAGAAACACTAATAAATTTCATTATTGCTTTTATGTCTATGGACATTCGTAATCATCCAGGTCACGGTTGTCCCAAAGGTACTTTTTCAAGAGGCCACTGGACTTTTTTGTTTTTTCTTTGAAGACCGTTTGCTTCTCACCTAAGAAGCTTTTTCAACTCTTTATAAATTGCCTTTATATTTTTACTTACACTTTGAGACCAGGGGAATCTTCTGTGTAAAATCTCCACATTCCCCCAGTACCAGCAGAAGTTGACCGACCTGCATTCCTTGTTCCACAACTTGCATTTTTCCTACAAACACCAAAAATTAAAATATATCAAGCATGCAACTCTTATATCCATGCTTTGCTTTTGTATCATTCAATTCTGACGGAAAAAACCCCCACAATAAATACATTTTACAAAGCATACTGTCTTGTTTCAAACCTAGATGGGAAAACTGTGCCTTATTGAACTACAATTCACAGCGTAGTTCCTTCTGATCCTACTAGTAAGTAATGGGAATTATACTTCAGCAACTTTAAGAGAATCTCAGATCTACCATTTCTATCTTCCAGTCACCTATGATTTACTTAATTTTTTCTTTTATTCCACATTTATTAATTTAATAAATAATGCAAAGCAGCGAATATACCTGATATTCCTTGAGTGGGGCTGATGCAGTGGTGGGATTCAACCAGTTCACGCCACTTCAGGAGAATCGGTTGTTAACTTTCTGAACAGTTTGGTGAACTGGTTGTTGGAAGAAATCATTAGGACAGAGAACTGCAAGTTAAATTATTCGAATCCCATCACTGGGCTGAGAGAAAGAGACTGTCCCAAAGTCATCCAACTGTCTTTCTACCTAAGATTAAACTACAACTCATAGTCTCCTGGTTTCTAGGTCAATACTTCAACCATTATACCAAAGTGGTATACACCAAAACTAGGAGATGCACAACAGCAAGTTAAGTGTTAAAGATGTTTATAAATAAAGACTGTGGTTTCTAAATCTCTCCAACTTAAATTGTTAGAGATATAACTACAAGGAAATATCCCAAGATAATAAATGAAGCAATGAACAGTTTCTCCACATTCCATGATAATCTTTTCTGGCACTTAAAATCCACTCGATGGTTAATGGCATCAGAGTTTTTGAAAAGTGAGTCTTTGCTACCTTCTATTGTTTGTTCGGATGTTTACAGCTTAGTTCCAATGACTGTACAGTGGCGCTGTACACACACACACACATCAGGCTTCTGTATTGTGTTCATCTGTCTGACTCACAGACGAATACAATATAGAAGCCTGATGATGGCAGATGAGATTCTGCCGAAACGTTGCTACAACTTTAAAAGCACAACTCTAATGACGTCGGAAAATACCGGAACAAAGCTGAATAACATACATATAAGTACCAGCGAAAACTTAAGAAAACACATGTGTGTATGTATGTATGTACACAATATGTACACTTTATATATATATGTTCACAACTGTAATTTAAAACGATGAAAAGTAAGCACCGATCCGTTGTGAGTCAAGTTTCTGTTGCAGCACCGCTATTAATTTAACGATCAACGAACTCCTTTCTCGTCTTACCTCTGCCGCACTGTGGATCCTGTCGCACGTGGGGCTACTGCTTTGCTAGGGGAGCGGCTGGAAGCACCCACACTGGTGGCGCTAGGATTGGGACCCGGCTGAAAGTTAACGAAAGACAATTAGACGCAGACCTTTATGTATACACGCCATACGCATCTTTTTGCTGATCCTTTCGCTTACCATAGCAAAGGTGACACGCAGACAGCAAACCCCTTCAATTCAGGACACGTCTCCGACTGAAAGGAGGACCTGCTTTCTTGCCACTCAACAGGTCCCCGCTGGAATCAGGAGACTACTTCAGTGCCCGACTAGAATTCCTCTCATAACCAAGGAATAACCCGACGAGAGCACCCCTTCTTTCTTTCAACAAAAACAGTTGGGCTGAATTTTCATTTTTATTCCCGATGGTTCCTTTCTAACTATATTGTCTGGATGTGAAAAAGAGCAGGCAGTGCTTTAGACTCCCTATTTCAGAGGCAGAAAACTAAAGCTGAGGTGTCTAATTGAGTGATCCGGATATGTTTGTCGCAGGCATGCCCTCTACTGCGGAAGCGGACGTCATCATGGCCGCTCCGGACCGTGAAACAAACGGCGAGGAGCAGCGAAAGGGACCCTCCGTTTTTTTTCTGCACCCGGATCTCGGCATCGGTGGGGCAGAGAGGCTGATAATAGACGCAGCTCTTGCTCTCCGCGCACGAGGCTGTCGCGTGCAAATTTGGACCCCGCGCTATGATTCCACGCGGTGCTTCTCCGAGACCAGCCAGCTAGACATACGAATAGCGGGCGACTGGCTGCCGAGGAACATTTTCGGAAGATGCCACGCGCTCTGCGCCGTGCTACGCATGATATGGCTGACTCTGCATGTGCTGCTGCTTAGTGGAGAGGAGTTTGATGTTTTTGTTTGTGACCAGGTGTGTTGAGCGCTCGGATAGCCTGTTCCTGAACTTATCCCCCCCCACACACACACAACTAACATTGCATTCTGAAAATATCGGCTTTATAGAAAATCTTTGAATACGGACCAAATCACGATATAAGGCACACAATGACTTATATGCCTTTTTCTCCCCATAATTCTCTTTAATTAAGGTCACTAATTAAGCCAAGGGACAGGTATTCATTTTTTCGTTTCGATTCCCTGCTGTCCGGCCAGAATTAAGGTTCTAGGACAGTCAGGTATAACTTGGGCACACCTCACCTTATAAACAATTTTATGCTTACTGTTTTAAAACTATTCCACGTTAAGAGAAAGTCGCCTATTTAAGGAAATTGTGTGAATGTTTTGAATGTTTTTCCGCCTGCAATGTGAGACTGCTGTTCATTCCTGAAGAATCTAGAAAACACTGCATTATTATAATATAATATAAATATTATTTTAGAACATTATTCCATGTTTTGCACCTTCACATATTTAAGTATCTATTATAGCCTGCCATAGCCTTATAAAGGGATCTATCCATACTCTTTTTTTTTTTCAAAAGTTCTCTCACTCTGTCCTTTCCCTGATCATTCAAGTTGCCATTCTTTGGTCTTTTTTTTCCAATTTGATTCCTTGATATGGTGTTCAAAATCCTTTAAAAATTCTTTATAGTGCCAGTAAGATAGAGAGATAGAAATCTTACTAATGCAAAATAGTATTGCACTACTTACAATTTAGAAATCATTTTAAGAGGATCCTTTCAAGCTATTTAATGTCATTTAAATATTATCGTACCATAGTCCGTGGCCAGTGCAATTTTAATTTGCTGGTAAGTGATGATTAATATAATTCTATACATTACTGTATTGTATCAAATATGTCATCATGGCAGGGGTAAAATTGTTAAAAGTTAGAGTATTTTCTCGTGTGTTTATATATGTTTTTTTCTCTTTTTGGAAAGGTGTTCTAATTGGGCATCCAGGATGGGATACTTATCTTCAAAAGTAATTCAAATGCATCTCTGATTTTTGAAGTATTTTAGTAGGTCCTAAAAAAACCAATTGTTCAATCATGGAGTATAAAATAACCAAGAAGATGCTTTCTTTCCTTCATTTCATAAAGCATACTTTTTCAACTGAGGTGAAAGAGTGGTTCTCAAATATTGCCACATTCACCAAGCCAGAATATTTGGCCACTTGTATCTTTTGAAGAATTTTCTCCTAAATTGATATGTCAGCATTACACAATAAATGTTTGGAGGGAGGTGTCATTTAGATAAATGTGAAATGTCTCCGATAAACAAGGAGACTAGCTGAGATTTATATCTAATATAAAAATCAGATTTTCTCTGACCTCTGAAATTATCAAAAAAAATTATATTCTTTGAATTGCTTAATATTAGCTAACATTCTAGAGAAAAATAAATGAATTAATGATAACAGTTTTGAATTAAATATCCATGTAGAGGATGATCAAGATGGAAATCCTTTGAAAATTTAATATAAGAATGCCTTATTTAATACAAAAATTTAGTCAGTTTTTTAACACATTAACTTTCATCATAATATACTTTTTCCCACTTTTTTTTTCTTCTTCCCCTAGGTGTCTGCATGCATTCCAATATTACGTCTAGCTCGGACTCATAAGAAGGTTTTGTTTTACTGTCACTTTCCTGATCAACTTTTAACTAAGAGGAAATCATTGCTTAAACGCATCTACAGAGCTCCACTAGATTGGTTAGAAGAGTATACAACTGGCATGGCTGACTGTATTCTTGTCAATAGTTATTTCACAGCAAATATTTTCAAACACACCTTTAAATCCTTGTGTCACATAAATCCAGAGGTCCTTTATCCCTCTTTGAATGTCAATATTTTTGATACTGCTATTTCTGCAAATATTGCTAATATAGTTCCTAATGGGAACAAGAAATTCTTGTTCCTTTCCATCAATAGATATGAAAGAAAGAAAAATTTAGTTTTGGCTTTGGAAGCACTACATGATCTTCGTGGTAGACTTGATGCTCAAAGCTGGAGTGAAGTTCATCTGGTTTTAGCTGGTGGTTATGATGAGGCGGTTAATGAAAATGTGGAATATTTTGCTGAATTAAAAGCACTTGCTATCCAACTTCAGATTGATGAGCATATCACATTTCTGAGATCATTCTCTGATGAACAAAAGATAGCTCTTCTTAACAATTCCATATGTGTCCTGTATACACCAAGTAATGAACACTTTGGTATAGTTCCCTTAGAAGCTATGTACATGAAGTGCCCAGTTATTGCCGTAAATTCAGGAGGACCCATGGAATCAGTTGTAGATAATCAGACAGGTTTTCTGTGCAGTCCTCTTCCAACCCAGTTTTCAGAAGCCATGGAGAAATTTATAAAAGATTCTAATTTAAAGAGGACAATGGGAGTTGCTGGGAGAATCAGAGTTTTGGAAAAGTTTTCATCAGAAGCATTCACTGAAAAACTGTATCAATATATCCTTAGGTTAATATTGTGACAGAAAATGATACATAGCTATTGGTTAGAAATGCTTAGTTTTATATACATTCATTGACATATACTATTACTGTTGATTGGAAATCTTTATATATGACTGTCTTGATTATTTCTGTCTTTAAAATTGGGTCCTGGCACATAATGAAAATATTTGAAATTGCCCTGAAATATTGGATATTCATTTGAAACTGTTTTGAAAAATTAAACCTTTAGCCCTAACAAAATTATTGTTACTGTTATTATTCATACTTTTAGAGACTGCTCTTGAAACTGGTACGAAAAAGACTGTTCATGAATTTCAGACATATCACATTCATGGATTTCAGTGATGTCATGTTGAGTAATCAGTTGCTATTTATGATATATACATGTGTATACAACATTGTAGATCAGCGGTCGCCATGAGAAAATTTTGATGGGCCACAGAGAAATCTCACCCCCAGAGCACCCCCACAAAGCAATTAATCCAGGCTTCACAGAAACACAAGGCTGCGCCATCCACATGGCCCGCGGGAACCTCCCCGCCCACACATTGCTTATCCAGTAAACTTGCCTGCTAAATTGCTATTTTTCCTTTTTCTGACCATCATCTGTTCTGCTGTGCTGGGAGATTTAGATTAGCTAGGAAGCAGGAAATGGTTGGATTTCTTGCTTTCTAGCTAGTCTTTAGATCTTCGGCTCAGCACAGCCGAACCTCCCTTAGGACTGAAGGTTTGCTGCAAAAAAATTCAGTGCAGACTCACAGCAAGCAAATTTGAGAGACTGAGCTAGCTGGTGGCAGATAGATAGATCACTGAATGATTCTGTGAGCAACTCAATCTGTCTGCCTTGCCTGATTTTGGGTAAAAGTTGCTCTTTTTTATAAATCAATATTTACATACATGGTGTATTGTGAGTTAATTTTGTGAGTTTGCTTGCAAGCAAATTTTATGTGACAGACTGAGCTAGCCAATGGCAGATAGATAGATCTCTGAATGAATCTGTGATTCTGTGGGCAACTCAATCTGCCTACCTGCTTTGCCTGATTTTGAGTAAAAGTTGCTCTTTTTTATAAAAAAATTCAATATTTATATAAATATTTATAATATTTACATACAAGCCATGCCCATCCAGTCACATGATCACCAAGTCACACCCACAAATTAGGCCATGCCCACAGAACTGGATAGTGGTCTAAAATTATGAGTCTAAAATTATGGGATCTAAAATTATGAGTTTGGTGGTCCCTGAGGTCCAAAAGGTTGGCGACCCCTGTTGTAGATAATATGGCTTTTTTCCTACTTGATTCAAAATTTAAATGAAATATTTGAAATATTGAAGATAAGAAGCCAGAATATTATATAATTCATATCCCATTTTTGATCAAGAGATTTTTTTTTATTGAATTGTAAAAAATATCTGGTTAATACCATCAAAATTAATTTCACAGTAAAGGAAGCCTCATTTTAGCAATTATACTTTTTCCCTTGAAATTTCCAGTGTTCAATCTCTATAACTGCATATTGAAATTTTGCATCCATTTAATCATGTTAATACTATATCATCAGCATATGATTTCATTTATGCTCTTGTGAAGCTAATTTAACTTCCTATTCTGTATTCTTGGCATATTTGAATTGCCAAAAGTCTAATGTTAATAAAAGTAGAAAAGGGAAGAAAGGTCCTTTAATATTACTTCATATCTTCAGCATAAATGGTTGAGGCAAGTCCATCTGTTTTCTTGTTTCTTTACAACATAAAAATAACTTCTACAGTTAAAGAAGAAGATTGAGATAGACAGCAGATTTAAGACTTTTGGAGGAATTGTGGAATATTGTATCTGTCCGCCAGTTAAAATTTAGTATATATTGACCTCAAGACAACTGAGGGTATGATTCTTAATACATATGCACCTTAATAGGTATGGAAAATGTGCACACCAAGATAAAGAGGCCTGGAACTACAACCCAAGAGGTTCTGTATGCACCTGCTTTATTAGGATATCATTAATGTGCCATTTATGCATCCTATGATAATGTCATATAAAAATAAAAGTGTAATAATAATCACAAGTTGTTCTACAGAACAGAAGAATACCAGAGTTACAGCACTGCTGGAAGCATATTCTGATTAAAATGGAGGAAGAATCATGATTACTTAGGGATAAAAGTGTAAATGATTCCAGAAGCAGTGTAATTAGTGACTCCACTTGGGCTGAGATAGTTCCAGCAATCTCCCACAATGCCTTTCATGCACCCACTCCAGCTCTGAAATCCAACTACCCAGTATTAAGCAGAGGTCTGTAAGCAAGTTTCAATAACAAAGAGAAAAATGTGTGAGATTTGCCAAGAGGAGACGTGGCAAGAAATAAGCCCGCTGAAGAGTAGACTGCCACAACTATGTATTGGGCAGAGGCTCAGCCTGGCTGATTTATTGGCCATCTTCCCTGGGAGCAGAAGCTAAAACAATTTTTCAAGACTTGGTTCAAGTTTACATTGTTGGGTTGCACTAAGAACTCTGGATTCCACCTCATAATTGTTTCTTATCTTTTCCCTTTTGGCTATTTACTGGATTGCTGATGTCAATCTGTGCCAAGCGTGTATCTTGTTTTATAGTTGCCCTCTTAAGATACTGCTAAAAAGAATTGCTTTAAAAGTTCTGCCAGGATTAGCATAGCCCTGAACTACAGCAGACATCCAGCTTCCAATCTTGTTGGCTAGTAACTATCAGTGCCAGCATAAAATAGCTAGAGTGAAGGGCTCTATGCCCTGGCTCATTCCCACAGGGAACAGACAAAATTATTACATAATCTGCATATAACAGAGCTGGAATTGCACAAATTTGAGCTGGAAACACTACTGCTTTAGGATCTAGATAAAAAGAAGCAATATTTTATCCTTTTAATTTTTTCCCATGGGCTGTATTCAAATCAAATCATTTGAAAGCCTCAAGTTAATGTATCAAAAGGTTGCACTTACATGCCACAGTAATAGGGTTCTAAACATAATACAGGTAGCCTTGACTTAAACTGTCTGTTCAGAGTTACAACAGTGTTGAAAACTTTCACACGACCATTGCCACATCCCGATGGTCACATGATCAAAATTCAGATGTTTGGCAAGTGGTTCATATTTATGATGTCTGCAGTGTCCCAGGGTCATGTGATCAGCTTTTGCAATCTTCGGATCAGCAAAATCACTGGGGAATCGATTCACTTAATGTCCGTGTTACTACTTTAACAACTGCAATGATTCACAACTGCAGCAAGAAAGGTCGTGCAAAATAAACAGCAAAACTCAATAAATGTCTCATTTAGCACTAGAAATTTTGGGCTCGGTTTTGGTTGTAAGTGGAGAGCTACCTGTATTTGCCTAGCTTAGACCAGTGGTCATCAACCAGTGGCCATGGACCACTGGTGGTCTGTGAGAAAGTTTTGGTGATCTGCAGAGAAATGTCACCCACAAAGCACCCCCCCAAAAGCAATTAATCCAGGCTGCACAGGAACACAAGGCTGTGCTGCCCACATGACCCATGGGAATACAAGGCTTGTGTCGCTTGCATTGCAAACAACACTAGGTAGTGAGGGGAGGGGGGAAAGGGCAGAAGGGGGAAACTTGCCCTACTTGCCCCATGCCGCTCACCTGGCCACCGGGCTGTTTTCTACTTCTTTCTTCTTCTGCTTTTGGCTACACACAAGGAAAGCAACAGAAGTCTTTCTCTCCCCCAAACTCCACCAGAAATGAGTCTTTGGGACCCTGCAAGGCATCCTGCCCCAAGAGGCTGCGCTGGCACGACCAGTTTCATAAAAACTCATTTCTGGCAGTTTGGGAGAGAGAAAGAAAGACTTCTGCTACTTTCCTTGCATGAAGCCAAAAGTCTCTCTCTCCCTCCCTCCCTCTCTCTCTTTCTCTCTTCCAACCCCTCCCCTCCCTGAGAATGGAGCTGGAGACAGTATCCTGCGATCCCAAATAAAGAATGATCAATTGGTAGGAAAACGGGGTGGGGAATTTTCCTGCAGACTTTTTGGGGGATTTTCCCAGGGTCTCTAGTCTGCGGGATTTAAAATTGTGAGTTTGGTAGTCCCTGAGGTCCAAAAGGTTGGTGACCCCTGGCCTAGACAATGTTTAAAGGGGCAGGTGTTCCTGAATTGATGGGCTATTGAACCTCAGATTGCCTTAACTAATGCAATGATTAACAACTGTGGCCAGAAAAGTCATAAAATGGGGCAAACTCACTTAGCAACATAAATTTTGGGCTCAATTCAAGGGCTACCAGTACTTTATATGTCAAAATCAGTACTTTAAATTACCTTGAGAATTAACTTTTAGGGACACATTTATGGGATTTTGGGCAATCTGAATCTTCTGGCTAAATTGAAAGGTCAGTCACATTAGTACATGTATTACTCTATGTTATCTTATATAGAGTGACCATAGCCAGTAAAGTAACTTTAGATTGATATTTCTATGTTTGTCGATGATGACCTGAACACCTGCTGTCAGGTGAAGCTCCATTCAAAATCCAAGAAAGAAAACCTTAGACTCCATTGTTATAGAGAAAAGGACTTTTGCTGAAAATTGAAGTGGTAGCATCAGAAGAATACAAGATCTGAGGCAATAAGCGCAAAAATCACATATAGAAAGTTATCCCATGTTCCCACCCCCAATAGTTCAAACTGGCCCTCCAATCTGAGATGTGTATAATGTCATGGGCATCTTCAAGTGGTGTTTCACACATCTGGTATGCCAAGACAGTTGACCTTGGTGTAGACAGACAAGAGGCTACATCTGCACAGAAAGCAAGTAAGCATAGTCAATAAAACAACCCAACTCTTACATTTCACCAACTTAAACCTCCAGCACTCTTCCCCCCATGAAGTCCAATTATTCTTGGAGGCTTACACCTGCTCTTTCAAAGAATCCTATAAATATAAAAAACATTTAGCCAAGATTAATTTGAACTGTAAATCATTTCACATCCTTCAAGACTTTAGTCCATCACTTTTAGAAGGATCAGAATTTCCAAATCTTGTTTGCAAGCTCTTATATATTTGTTATAGCTATTTTGAATTGTTCATTTGTGTTTGTTTTTTACAAAAGAAATTAGATTTAAAATCTAAAATTCTTCAATATTAGCATATCAAGTCTTTTAGCAGATAAAGCATCAGGTCCATATTGAGCTGTCAAAGCACATTGCCATTTAAATATGCTGCCATCTAAGATATCCCACAAGAATTCCATACTAATGGAATCAAGCTGAAATATTTCTTTCTATTCAACTGTATATTAATTCCATAATACAGGCTTTCTCAAAATCTGAATATCAGCCCCATTATTACTTATTCCTATCCTCCATTAAAATAACAATGCCATCATTTTTTCCTTGATTCAGGTTGGCTTTTGGCAGAGTCTCCAGATTCTAGTAACTTTCTGCCATCACCAAAAAGCAGGCATTAATTAGTTTAAGGTGAACCTGGCCTTATTTACTAAGATATGTACAACTCACACCAATCAATGAGAATCAAGTTGAACAGATTAAAGTTTTCAAATAGTGGAGAATCCATATTCAATTTTTCACCACTTGGAAACGAGTTTGAGAAATTACAATGCATGACCCAAAAGTCTCCAATGCTATAATCAGATTTGCTAAATTATGTCAATAATAATGTTGTCCCTGTAGCAATTATCTTTATTTAGTGGCTAGGAACTTAGTTTTTTGCTATGTGGCATAGAACTATGCAGTTATAAAGAGATGATGGCCTCACTGCAAACCATTCAAAGTTTAAAGGAACCATGTTTCATATTCCTCATTCTGTAATGCAAAATGAAAATTTGTCGTTCAAAGTAGTGGCTACATCAAATGTTCTGGATTGAGTCAATTATCTATTCTTGCTAGTAAGTTTATTTGCTCTTAGAAGAAAAAGGTGTAGCCCCTTGTCTGAAATGATATAGCATTTCCTGTTCAAGCAGAGGGTTGGATTAGAAGACCTCCAAGGCCCCTTCCAACTCATATTATTCTATGTTTTAATTTAGCGTCTAGCTTCTTGGAAGGTCTTGAAGATGTTAAGAACTTGGAACAAAGCCAGGCCTTGTCTCCTATTGTTATGGACAGTCCCTTCCACTGATGGGCATCCACTACATTCTTGTAAGACTGTTTGGTTTGATGAGTTGCTGCTTTAAAAAAATATTGGGCAGCATTTTGCTTCTGTAAGAAGTCAACTGCCCTTGGACAGTTAACTCCAGTGCAGGATGGTCTGGCAACACTTTGGGGCATATGCCGTACACGGCTTAAAATAAGTGCAGTGAATTGTTCTAAGAAAATTTTGCAAGGGGCAATAACAATGGCTACTTGTCTTGGTAGTAGGTACAATAACAACTCATTCATTTTTATTTATTTTTTAACCTCAAAATAAGCAAAATACAAAAGAAAGAAAAAGGAAACAAAGTAACAAACATCTGATACCAACAGCAAAAACAAAAACAAAAAAATGTGAATACATCATTGACAATATTAGTAAATATAAATGTCTGACAAATACATCAAGAAATCTAATGTATTCTCTTTACCTTACATAAAAACATCTGCAAATATTCGTAAAATTCCCATCTATACAGGTAGTTCTCAACTTATAACAGTTCATTTAGAAACTATTTAAAGTTACAACGGCATTGAAAAAGTGACTTATAACTGTTTTTCATATACTGCAACTTCCCCATGGTCACATGATCAAACTTCAGACGCTTGGCAACTGACTCATATTTATGATAGATGTCATGTCCTTTAATTAACTAATTTGTTATGGAACATTATTTTTAATATACTATAAGATCACTATGTTTTATATTTTAAAATGCTATGTAGAATGTACTAAGCAGAATCAGAATAGAAACTATGTATTATTTTAAGTGTTAAATTTGGGGGGAAAATAGAAAGGTGTCATACTTCAACCAGTGATTACAGGAAAAAGTTTGTGTTAAAGAGAAAGATAAATGGATAATTGAAAAAAGAACGGACAAAAGATACAAGTATAATGATTTAAATTGAGATTAAATAAATAAAATAGAATTAGGAGAGAGAAAAGAAGGGAGAAGACATGTGGAAAACATAGAACGTTAAATAAGATATGAAATAGTATATAAGGTGAGCATGAATTTGATTTATGTCTGTACAAAAAGTTATAACCCGGGGTTAAGCCGCTTTCTAAAAGGAAGTTTTATGTTTTAATGTAATGTATTTTGTTAGCTTATGTTTGTTTATCGAGGATTAATGATGTTGGATAAGAACATATGAAATAGTAATAATATGAAATATAGTAATATGAAATACATGAAAGTATAAGTTTAATGAATAAAATTGAACAGAAATAAAGGAAGAAACAGTGAGAAGTTGGAAGAGAGTAATAAGATATGAAGTTGAATATATAAGATGCATATTAAATTGTGTGTGGAAACGTGATGATTTAGAACTATGTTGTACTTAAATGAGATGTCTTATTTGTTTTGTTAAGCAGTTTTTAGAAAAGATGTTCTATGTTCTTATGTTTTATGTTTTGTTTGTCTGTGTATTCTCTTTGAAAATTAATAAAATTTGTTACAAAAAAAAATACTATATCATACTGTCTCTGATGTGCAAACTTTTTTGTCTAGAAATCAAATCAATTCAACATCTGCATGCTATATAAATGTAAAAAAAAAAGTCAACAAGTAACCCCAAAAGTAAAACTAATCTTCAAATCCCTCTGCTAATGGTCTGTGAGCAATAGCTGGATGTTTTGAGAAGCAATTAACATTCCATTCCCAGGTCTTGGGCATCCAAAAGTCCTTTAAATGGGCTGGATGAAATTGGTTTCACACCTCTGCTTCCTGTCAACACTGGTCTCCCCCCCCCACCCCCACTTTTCCTGTTACAACAGGCCCCCTTTTCCCCATCCTCCCAATCCCCCTCTGTCTCAGCCACAGCAATGGGGATGACAGCCTGACCGGGATGATGGAGAAAGCTCAGTTCTTCACTCCCAAAACAAGATCTGGAGACATTAAAGTTTTGTCTCCCTTGGAGGAAGGTGTAAAACATGACAGCTCATGAGATCCAGGTGGACAAAGCTTCTCTTTTATTAGGGTTGAGGTAGAGACCCATCCAGATCTTCAAAGCCTCAAGTCTGACAAGAAGAGGAGGAAAGGAGGAAGAGGGCAATGGGGAAATGATACTCAGGGACAGCAGATGAACCACCACAATGCTCCAGGGTGGGCTCCAGGAAGCGTTGCAGATTTTTCTCCCTTTGAAATTGTGGTACTGGGATTGGACAAAACAGTGCCTGACTCTGCACTTGACTACTGGCACTTTGGGCAGGCAAAGGGCTGGTGGGGCTGAGTTGTTCCCATGTTGGACAGGATGACTTGTTCCATATTGACCTGTCTATGCCCACCTGGCCATACCCAATTGTTGTGCCCATCTGATTATGCCAAGTCATCCATGCCAAGTCATCTGTGCTGTCCCAGCCACATCCACTTGGCCACACCCTCTCAGTATGTCAACCCGGCTACACCTATCCATCCACACTGACCTGGCCAAAGTGGGTCATACCATTTCACTAGGCAGGTGGTGCAGACTTTTGATGTTATTGTTAAGGCATTTGTTAAGTCAGATTCTTGCTAAAGTATCGGGTGAACATTGGCCACTAAATTCCTTATCTCATTTTCCATGCCATCTTGGAATCAGCTGAGAGTGCATATGTCTATTGTTGCTGCACCTCTGGAATCTGAAGTCATGGTTTAGGTATTTCAGCTATGCTGGACTTAAAACTTACTAATGGAGATAGCAATATCAACAGTACTTAGATTTATATACCACTCTACAGTGCTTACAGCACTATCTGAGCAATTTACAATGTCAGCATATAACCCCCAACAATCTAGGTTCTCATTTTACTGACCTCGGAAGGATAGAAGTCTGAATCAACCTGAATCAATCAAGCGAACTCCTGACAGTGGGCAGAGTTAACCTGTAATGCTGCATTCTAACCATTGCAAAATGATAGAGGGGAGCTGAAGTTATGGGAGCTTTGGGGGAGATTGACCATGCTATATAATTCACCATAATCCAGGTGCAAGCAACAAGAGTTGGAAGGGATGATGGAGGCCTTCTAGCACAACTCCTTACTCAAGCAGGAGACCTTATACCATTCCAGACAAATGGCTTAACGGTCTCTTCTTAAAGCCACCAGTGATAGAGAGCTCACAACTTCTGAAGTAAGCCTTTCCACTGATTAATTGTTCTCATTGTTAAGGAAATTTCTTAGCTCTAGGTTGCTTCTCTCCTTGATTAGTTTCCATCTTCACTCCACTTTAACTTGGGTGGCCCTGCATGGCTTAGCTCACAGCTCTTTGTGCTGTGCAAGCCCATAACAGGACAGTGATCCATGAAGAGGATCCACTCTGTCTATCTATCTATCTATCTATCTATCTATCTATCTATCTATCTATCTATCTATCTATCTATCTATCTATCTATCCGTCTATCATCTCCACTCTAGAAGAGTTCAAATCACCTGGACCAGATGGATTATATCCCAGAGTTGGCAGAAGTGATATCAAAACCATTGAGCAAATTTTCTTTTCTTTTTTTTTTAATTTAAAACAAATTTTATTAAAGATTAAAACAAAAAAAGTTTCTACGTTACATAATATACAACCTTTTGTTGCAAACGAAATCAATATGAAAAACATAACAAATAAACATAAAACATATATATTTCTACTCAACTTGGTGTGTTCTTTTCTCAAAAACAATTTTACTAGTATTCATTTCCTATTTCCTAAATACTCTTGATCTAACCACTTTATTTTTCAATTCCTTATCTTTTTTTTCCCCTGGTTTTTATCCTTAATCCAATTGTACCATTTTTCCCAAACTGTACTATATTTTGAGTCTATCTCATCCCTTAGTTTTTGAGTAAGTACGTCCATTTCAGCACAATCAAGAACCTTCTGGATTTTCAAATTGTTTGTTGGCATTTGGTCACTCTTCCAGCATTGTGCCAACGCAATTCTTGCTGTCGTAATTATATGAAGAATTAAATATTTCATTTCTTTTGCATGATCACCTTTTATCATTCCCAATAAAAATATTTCGGCCTTAAATTCTAGTTGAATATTTGTAATTTCTTTTATCCAAATTCTATTTTTTTTCCAGTATTTTTACTTTGAGCAATTTTTCAAAGATCCTGGAGCACCAGGGAATGATCAGAGAACTGGAAAAGAAGTGATATGGTTCCTATCTGAAAGAAAGAAAGAAAGAAAGAAAGAAAGAAAGAAAGAAAGAAAGAAAGAAAGAAGGAAGGAAGGAAGGAAGGAAGGAAGGAAGGAAGGAAGGAAGGAAGGAAGGAAAGAAAGAAAGAAAGAAAGAAAGAAAGAAAGAAAGAAAGAAAGAAAGAAAGAAAGAAAGAAAGAAAGAAAGAAAGAAAGAAAGAGAGGGAGGGAGGGAGGGAGGGAGGGAGGCACCACCACTTAAATATGAGACACCAGTGTGCTGTAGTTACCAAAAAATCAAATGCAGTCCTAGCTTGCATCAATAAAGGGACAGTATCAAGATCATCTGAAGTGTTAGTACCTCTTTATACTGCACTGGCAAGACCGCATGTGGAATACTTTATCCAGTTTTGATCACCACAATACAAAAAAGATGTTGAAATTCTAGAAAGAGTGCAAAGAAGGTCAATATAGATGAGTAGGGGGCTGGAGGATAAAGCAGTTGCATGAACTGGGTATGTCTAGTCTAATGAAGAGATCTGATAGTCTTCCAATATTTGAGGGGCTGCCAGAGAGGAGAGGATCGACCTATTCTCCAAATCGCATGAGGGCAAGGACAAGAAGTAATGGATGGAAACTTATCAAAGAGAGATCCAAACTAGAACTAAGGAGAAATTTATTGGCAATGGGAACAATTAATCAATGAAATGGCTTATCTCCAAAAGTTGTGAGTGCTCCGTCACTGGAGTATTTAAAGAAGAGATTGGATACCCATTTGCCAATAATAGTATAGGATCTCCTACTTGAGCAGGGGTTTGGACAAAAAGACCTCCAAAGTCCCTTACAGCTCTGTTATATTGTTCCTGCTACATCTTTTTGCAAAACAAGGAAACCATTAAGAAGCTTCTGAATGTACATTTTTTGTTTCCAATAAAAATCAGTTTTAAGATAAATCAAAGTAATCAGTTCACTCTAGATGACTTATGATGATGATGATGATGATGATGATTACTCAGATTTTTTTTTCTGAGAAGGAATAACATTTTTTTAAATGTATCAAAGCATTAAATTCCTGACATCTGTAAAGTAGAAGAGCAAGGCTCTTCTGTTATATTCTTACATTTATTATCCCTGAGCTGACAAAAGGAAAGATGCCTTGGAAGATGATCTGATTAGTATCGGCAGAAAGTGTTAGTGCTTAAGTGCTGGCAAATGTCCAGTAACCATCACTGAATAGTCATTACCTCATCTTTCAACCTCATCCAATGACCTGCAAAACATCCCAATATTCATTGCACATCTGTGCTAGACAGATTATGTATTAGCAATTCAAATCAACTGAAAGCATAGGCAGTTTTTGCAAAAGGTGTCTGTTTGGAAAGAACTGCCCTGTTGTCTAGTCTGGATAATAAGGTGACTCTTTGTAATCTTGGAGAACAATCAATCTATCTTGAGGAGGTGACTGACCACATCCAATCTTAGCCTGACAGCACTAGAACAAAGGCCCCATAATGCATTTGACTCATCTGGTAATAAAATCTACTTTTGATTAGCAGCCCTGGCTTGTGTCAATCACTGTATGATGCACCATTGTTCTTCCATCCTAAACATAGTTTATTTACATGGAAACAAAGCCCTTTTTGGATATGGCTGGAACTCAAAGATAGCAAAATAGATTGTGCTGTCAACCCCACACACTAGACAAAGATTAATGAGTTGTGCAGACAATAAATATGAAGCAATGACCATAAATATGCTAATAGGAATTATCCTTATACACTATAATTGGTACAAAAATTAAAATGTAGTGTAAAGAATATGGGTCATCAGGTGACAGATAATCTTGAATGTGGAAGAGTTGTGCCTCCATTACATTCTTTACAGGTTTATCTTCTCCAATTAAAATTTTCAAATAACTAATTGTTTAAAAGCAGTTTGAATAATCTATTTTTTAAACAGAGCTTTGTTGGAGGTTGACTATTTATTAAAGATTGATTTCAGTAGAAATATTATTAGAGTTGCTTTTTCAAGTTCATGAAAAGTTAGGTGACAAGGCAACTAATATTTGGGCTGAGTTGTCAGATCTCATCAAGGAATTAAAATCTAGATCAACTAGAATTTTTAAAAGACCAAATACACACATGTAGGTAGTAGATGCTTTAAAAGGATATCCAAAATGAAAATCTATAACTTTATTATTAAATTTGAGATATAAAGAAATAGTGACCTTTTTAACCATATAAATACCCTGTGGGTGAGTTTGTTTGTTTGTTTTTTAAGGAGTAGGCTAAAAATTAGATGAGTCAAGTGCATTATATGGCCATTGTTCTAGACCTTTCAGGCTAAGATCAGTCACCTCCTCAAAATAGAATATTTGTTCTCCAAAATTTTCCTTCAGATCTTTTTATAATTTCTTGCCAGAAGAAGTTTAACTAAGAAACTGAAATCTGAAACTGCTCTTACAACTGCTCTCTTACTTATTCCAAAATTATTTCAAGTATTAAAAGTTCAGTACTAGGCTAAAAAAGTTTGATTCAAGTGCAATTGAATTTGTACATCAAGATGAATGATGGGTGAGTAATCAATACATGTTTTTGTTCATACTGGTAAGCTACAAAGTGATTATTTCCAAACACTGGGATCTAGTCTTATAGTTTATATTTATTTTTTTACAGTAATCAGAAATTGCCAGACAATTAGTCATCCATCTGTTCATCACCATAAGATCAATGCTAAGCATCTTGTTGTTAAGCTTTCGGACTGGGTAGACTCAGATAACATAATGATCAAGAAACAAACTGGATCTAGAGCAGGTCACTCCATCTTTTGCTATGCTTTAATTCTACAACACCACATCTCCAAATCATAGGCTTTGATTATTTTAGTTTTTGACCTAATTCCTAGGCCCAGCTTGGGTTGCAAATTTTAATAACTTCTTTACGATAAAACCATCATAAGTTAGACATAGCTGCCAAGGACATTAAATTAACAAGATCCCTGTTAATAGAGAAGTCAAAGAAGGCTACAGTATATTTTTTGCTGTATTGTTATTTAACAAGCTATAGAGATAGCATTTAGACTTATATACTGCTAAACTTAACTACTACATTAGACACATTAGTTTCTGTGATGAATTACTTTACCCATCACCCAGTGACACTAGCAATGAAACATATCTCAGTCCTATTATATATGGACAAATATGCTGACTCTGTAAACCACTTAGAGAGGGCTGTGAAACACTATAAAGCAGTATACAAGTCTAAGTGTTATTGCTATTGCTATGGAAGACATAGCAATAGCAATAACACTTGTTATTTTCTTAGACTCAGCCAGCCACTGTGTTTCTGAACTTTGCCAGCCATAGAGTTTCTGAAGCTCTAGAAATTAATTATAATAAAACCAAGATGATGATCCTTGTGAAACTACCCAGAAGATAATTTTGGACTTATTATCCTATTGTATAGATTAAATCATTTAAAGAAGTAAGCATAATCTTTCATGCCATGATCTCTTGCAAAATGCCCAGATAAAATGCTGTCGAAAACACCGGAGAGCTACATTATTTTTTCCAGTAAAGGAACCTTATTTATTCTAGCTGCATTCTGAGTGCACTCTGCTAAAGTTAGAGCATAGCTGTTTTTTGGTGCCTAGTTATAACTCTTTTGCTCCCTTAGAAAGAATTGAGACCAAATTTCACAGGAACATGATTGACTTTTGTCTCAATATGTGTCCACACAAAAATCATCACAACCACGGAATCCCCAATTATAACTTCAAAAAAGGCAACTATGATTTTATAAACAACGATCTCTCATCCCTTGATTGGCAATTTCTATTCTCTGGATGCAATAGTGTAGAAGACCATTACAACATATTTTTACTTGAAGACAAAAGAGTCATCAAACTATATGTACCATTAACAACTCCCAAAACCAGAAAAAATAAATTACCCATAACAATAAGGAAGCTTCAATCCAAAAAGAAATCACTTTGGCGGAAAAACAAATCTGGTCACATTGCCAACTTCAAAAGCCGATGCAAAAATTTATGCCACCAGATAAAAACTAAATGCACCAATTATCACATTAAACAAGAAGAAAACCTTCTATGCACCAATTCCACCTGCGCTTTCTACAGTTTTATAAACAACAAACTAAAAGACTCAAGGTCCATCCCACCCATGAAAGGACCTAATGGTAAAGACTGCAATGACGGCACTATTAAAGTCAACCTCTTTAACACATTCTTTGGCTCAGTATTTGTAAACAGCAATGGATCATGCCCAGTATTTCCTAGTTGAACCACAGACAACTACAATGATCTAAACATATCGATTTTACAGAAGACAATGTTGAAATAGAACTACGCAATCTAAAACCATCTCAATCTATTGGACTGGATGGAATATGTGCCTACTTCTTAAAAAAGCTATCCACTGCCATAGCTGAACCTCTAAGCATAATCTTTGAAAAATCTTTCAGGACCAGCTCCTTGCCAAAACTATGGTCACAAGCCACTGTCATCCCCATTTTCAAGAAGGGAGACACCAGCCTAGTTGAAAATTAGAGACCAATCTCTTAATGCTGCATCACCTGTAAAGTCATGGAATCAATTATTAACCAATCCATCATCCTCCACTTAGAAACAAACAACCTACTCTCTAATAAACAATTTAGTTTCAGGAAAAAACTATCCTGTAATCTGCAACTCTTACACTGCAAAAACATATGGACTACACAACTCAATCAGGGCAAAACAATAGATACAATCTACATAGACTTCTGTAAAGCCTTTGATTCAGTGGTACATGACAAACTACTCCTAAAACTAAAATCTTACGGTATCTCTGGACATCTGCATAACTGGATAGAAGCATTCCTGTCAAACAGACAACAAATGATCAAAATTGGGAGCGTCCTATTAAATTCTGTACCTGTCAACAGTGAGGTCCCCCAAGGCAGTGTTCTAGGACCATTCTTCATACTCTACATAAATGACCTCTGTGATCATATCAAGAGCAACTGCTTTCTCTTTGCTGACGATGTAAAGCTATTCAACAGCACAGACAATACTGCTACCCTTGACTATGTATCAGAATGGTCAAACAAATGGCAAGTTCAAATCTCAACAAATAAATGCTCTGTCCTACATATTGGCAAAAAGTCAGAAAATAAAATACAGGCTGAATAGTCAAGACCTTGTTGAGGCTCCAAACTCTATCAAGGATCTTGGAGTACTTATCTCCAATGACCTAAGTGCTAGAGCTCACTGTAACTACAAAAGACGTTAAGAGTTGTTAACCTAATCTTACGTAGCTTTTTCTCTGGAAATATTACACTACTAACTAGAGCATACAAAACATTTGCTACACCAATACTCAAATACAGCTCATCAGTCTGGAACCCACATTACGTATCTGATATTAACATAGTTGAGAAAGTCCAGAAATATTTCACAAGAAGAGTTCTCCACTCCTCTACTCGTTGTAGAATACCTTATGCCACCAGACTCGAAATTCTAGACCTAGAAAACCTAGAACTACACCATCTTCGGTCTGATCTAAGTAGAGTATATAAAATCATGCATTGCAATGTCCTACCTGTCAATGAATACTTCAGCTTCAACCATAACAACACAAACAATAGATACAAACTCAAGGTTAACCACACCAAACTTGATTGCAGGAAATACGACTTCAGCAACAGAATGGCCAATGTCTGGAATACTCTACCTGACTCTGTGGTTTCTTCTCCAAACCCCCAAAACTTTAACCTTAGACTGTCTACTATAGACCTCACCCCTTTCTTAAGTGGTCTGTAGGGGGCATGCATAAGCGTACCAACGTGCCTACCGTCCCTGTCCTATTGTTTCTTTTATTTTTATTTTTATTATATGTATCCATGTATTCATAACTATGTTTTTACTTATACCTATTATTTTGTAAGCAATTGACAAAAATAAATAAATAAATAAACAAACAAACAAACATATTTCAACTCTCTGCTGTGTCTCTTTGCCTCTGTTCCTTGTCATGAGGCTGGGAACAGTATAATTAAAACCAGTCTCTGGTTTTACAACTTCATATTTAACTAAACTATACTTGAGGTCTGATTCTCAATGACAATTTTGTTATCCTAGCCTAAAGCAAAAGGTTAAAAAATGAGTTTTTATGATTAACCAACTCTCCACACATTTCTTTAGCCCAGCTCTGCACATTTGGATACAAGAATACTGAGTTTTATTCTGGTCTGTTTCTGACTAGATATTTGACTTGATAGCAGAATACAATACCTAAAGCAATTAATGAATTTAGAGAACGACAATGTAAGCCATTCAGTTCCCTTGATGCCTTTTTCGGTTAAAAACATCAGGTGGCTTCTGAATGAGGTGTTGTGACCAGTTTGACATGGTATAGTGGTATAGAATATTTATGGATGTTTGATTGGCAAAATCCTCATCTTCTCAAACACTTTAAATTAATTTAAATTGTAAATTTAATTTACAGCCTAACAGAGATATTTAAAACAGAACTGAAGATCAAATATTTCTTCTTTTTGAAATTATGAAGAGGAACCTCTTCCCCTGCCCCTCACACCAGTATTTTAAAGGATTTCAATTTAAAACAAAACTTTAACAAAATTGTGATCTAAGAAAATATTAAATGGACAAAAGGGGGCAGTGATTTTTAAAAATACAGGAAATATTTTTTTTCAAATAAAATGCCTTGGAAATAGTAAAGATATTAGACTAACAGACTGGACATTCATAGGAGTATTGATTGTAGTAATTGGTAAATCTTATAAAACAAAAAGGTGTAGATTGGACAAGACATGTTACAAAAAAAGAACTAGTGGAGATACAAAAAAAAAGTAAAAGGGATTTTCATGAATAATCTTAATAAAGGCCTAGAAGTACACAATAAGAACTTAGGAAACCATAACTATGGAGGTCTAATTGGGACTAAAATGTTGCAGACAGGGAGAAGCAAAATAGATATGTAAAAGGCGTGCCTACATTTTATTTTTACCATAGCAATTGTTATATTTTCACTTTCTTGTCACAGCTGCCAAATTGGGAGAAGGATGTAGGAATTCATTGGAGCAACTTATAGATAAGGTTCAAGGATGTCCACTAAATCCATTTTTGTTCATTTTGGTTATTGACAGAGGTGGTATTCAGCAGGTTCTGACCAGTTCTGGAGAACTGGTAGTGGAAATTTTGAGTAGTTCAGAGAATAGATGGGGGCAAATACCACCTCTGACTGGTTCTGCCCCCATCTATTCTCCGCTTCCTGAGCCACAGCTGATTGGCTGGGTCTCCTTTTGTTGCCCTGCACAGGGGAACAGAGCTGGAAAGCAGGTTAATGTAGGTTACAGTGTAATGTAGTGTAGTGTAGATTACAGTATCCTTCCCCTGGAGTGGGGTGGGAATGGAGATTTTACAGTATCCTTCCCCTGCCACGCCCACAGATCCGGTAGTAAAAAAAATTGAATCCCACCACTGGTTATTGAGATACTGAATAGAGACAAAAGTTCAGAAAATTATGAGAATTAAGATTTTAAAAAATGAATTTATAAGTTAACTACATTTGTGGATGATTTGGTGATAATTTTAGAAGGCTTTAAGATTAAGAAAAAGGTAAAATGCTTGGGTATTACTTTGATAAATATGGACTATATGTTATTTCAAAATAATTATGTTAAGATGTGAACTGAAATGAAGACAAAATTAAGATGAGAGAAATTAAAATTGTCACTTTGGAGAGAATTTCTATGATAAAAATTAATGTTTTGATAAGAATATTTGTTTTATATAATACTTGTTTTGACAGCAGATGTACCATTTTAAAAAATGACAGAAAGATATATTTAAATTAATTTGGTAGGAGAAAAAAAAATCCCACAAGTTAAATATAGTATTCCAAGATTTGAAACTGTATTTCACTTGATTAATGCTGACTTCAAAAATAATATTGAAATATGGAACATGTATAGGAAATAGGAACTGGTCAGGCTGCAAAGTAAAACATAAATCAATAGCATAATAGTTGTTTGAAGCAATCCGTCCACGACCTTCAAACATCCCATTTGAAAAACGGGGCATTTGGGGGACTGTTTTACCTTCTGATAAATAATTCACCTTCTCCACCTATTTACAACAACACAGTTTGTAGGAATTTCTGCAAGCAGTAGAACATGACTTCAAGTACCAAGGCTATCTCACACATTTGGTCTAGTCAACCAATCAATCAATCAATCAATCAGAATTGAGCTGGAAGGGACCATGGAGGACTTCTAGTCCAACTGCCTGCTCAAGCAGGAGACCCAATAGCATTTCACATAAGTGACTGTCCAGTCTCATCTTGAAAACCTCCAGTGAGGGAGCACCCACAACTTCTAATGGCAAGTTGTTCCATTGGTTAATTGTCCTAATTGTTAGGATGTTTCTTCTTAATTCCAGGCTGTTCTCCTTGTGTAGTTTTGTGTCTTGTCTTGCCTTGCCTTCTGGTGCTTTGGAAAATAAATTGACCCCCTCCTTTTTGTGGTAGCCTCTCAAATACTGGAATAGTGCTATCCTGTCATCCCCTAGTCTTTCTCTTCTCTAGACTAGCCATCCCACATTCTGCAACTGTTCTTCATATGTTTGAATCTCCAGGACTTTAATAATTTTAATTGTTCTTCTTTGCAGTTTTTCCAAAGTCTCATCATCTTTTTTGTACTATGATGACCAAAACTGGATGCAGTATTCCAGGTGTGGTCATGCTAAGACTTTATAAAATGGTACTAATACTTTGTATGATTTTGATTATATGCCTCCGTTTATACAGCCAAGGACTGTAGCTTTTGTTAGGAATGTAAGTCACCTAACAGTTGGGTTGGAAATACATAAACCAGGATAGACATTTTAATACTGTCTCTTTAAGGGAATGCTAAAATTGTAATTGGGTGTGGTTCCTCAAATGGCCATAAGATGGAGCCAGAAACCTGGTTTCCCAGAGTGTTGCTAGTTGCTAGTTGGTCGATGTTCTGATGTTCGCTGTTTTTGATTCCTGCATTTCCCTATTGACTGTTGTTGATCATCGTTATTCTTGGATTGATGTGAGTCTATTACTGAACTGTTTTTGATACTGGACTTTGATATTTGGATTATCCCTGGACTGAAAGCTGACTGCTATAACCATGTATGACTTGGACTGCTTGTTGGACTTTGCTTAACCATTTACTGGAAGTAAAAACCTACATTTTACTGTACAGTGTATCTGTGTGCTGGTTGTGTGTTATTCTTCACCACTCTCACTACGTCTCCCTGTGTGCACTAATTCTCCTAACGGGGAATCGCCCCAACAGCTTTTATGGCTGCTGCTGCACAATACTGATTCATGTTTAAATGATCATCCACTAGGACTCCAAGGCCCCTCTCAGAATTACTGTTTTTGAGCCAGGTTTCACCTAATCTGTACTTATACATTTGCTTTTTCCTGCCTAAGTGTAAAAAGTTTTTTTTTCTCTACATTAAATATCATTTTGTTGGATAGGGCCCATTATTCAAGTCTATTAAAACCTTTTTGGATCCTGAACTTGCCTTCTGGGATATTGGCTATATAGTCAAAGTGAAGTATGTACATCTTATGCCTCATTCTAACATGTACTTGTGCGGGTGAGGCAAGACTGAAGATCTACTTCTATATCTATCAGAACCCCTTTCATTGCAGAATCAAATTATACGAGGATTTTCTTCAATCAAATCACTGGATTCAGTTAAAATATTATAGATTATATTAGTGATGCTATTATGCATGTAATAGAATCTTGTTCTGATACAACACTGATCTATTTTGAGTTTAATTCTATCAGATTGTGTATTGGTCTGTGGGAATGGTCTTGGAAGACAAAATGTCTTTTAAGATTCTGTTACTGTAGCCTTACAACAAATGTATGGTTAGTATTCGTGGTTTGTGCTTCTTGTGGAGATCATCATGAAGGGCTGATATCAATCTTGCAACTCTGAAACCATTTGTCCTTTAATCATGTTTGTTATTCTACACACTTTCCAGAGTTTCTCTATCTTTTTTTATAATATGGTGACCAAAACTGGATGCAGTATTCCAGGTGTGGTCCTACTAAAGTTTTATAAAAAGGTACTAATATTTCATATCATCTTACTTTTATCTATTTATGTAACCTAGGATGACATTGACATTTTTGGCTGTTGCTGCACACTGCTGGCTCATATTCAAGTGATTGTCCATTAGGACTCCAATATCCCTTTCACAATTACTGTTTCTGGGCTAAGTTTCACCTAATATGTATCTGTACATTTAGTTGTTTTCTTTCCCTGAAGTGTAAAACCTTATTTTTCTCTACATTGAATTTCATTTTGTTGGATAGCATTCAGTGTCCAGGTCTGTCAAGATCCATCTGGGTCTTGAGCCTATTATCTGGGATTCTCTTTCTATTTCCTCAATGCCTGTTGATCATTGTTTCATGGTGCAGAGTATGAAATCTTAAATTATAAATCAATGTCCAGCTGAATGTTAAAAAATTTCTTAACAGAGACAGCAATTTGGAAGAATAGCAAACTAACCAAGATTTGTGATGAAATGAATGCTAGACATTTACAATATTTGTATTTGGATTCCTGCACTGGACAGAGAACTGGACTCTGTAGTGTAAATGTAGTCCTCACGAAACAGATGTTAAATATGATTCCAGGATTAGTAAAAGATATCCAACTACCATTCTCATCTCTTACTTTATCCTGATTTATCTGTGATAAATCATACAAATGTATACTTCTTGTTGTTAAAGGAATATTATTCTTAAGCATGACTCCTTCCAATGGAAAGAATATTAACACTCAGTTGTACTCAGTTGTGCCTTTAGCAAACTATTCTATAAGTGGTCCTGGACTTACAACCATAGTGGAGCCTGCTCATAGTGATAATAATTTGTGGCAGTTGTTAAATGAGGTACCCACATGATTGCCTCACTCCATTACCACTAACTTGGCTTTCCAGGTGTGGTCAATAAGTTCATTAAATGTACAGAGGGGAAAAGTGCCTGCTGAAAGAGGGCAGGCAGTTCCTCTCAACGCATGGAATGGGATTCCTGTGCTGGATCAGAGAAATCAAAACTTGGATCCAGAGCTTCCCTGATCCTTTCTCTGGCTCAATGCACCAGTTCCCCTCCCCTTTATGTGTTAGTCTTTCTAACCTTTAAAAACACTACATTCTCTAATTTTCTGGCAAATGCAATCTTTCAGAAAGGGGATGAAGACTTTTTCCAGCTAGCATCTTTGAGAGGAATAGTGCTGCTTTGCAAAGGGATTCTGCCCCACGTAGACTGAAATCCCTCTGACAGGCAGCCCTGTCTCAAAGATACTGGCAGGAAAGGTCCATGGCCAAAGCTACGCAGAATTTTAGAGCCCTGCTGAAAAGTTAATTTTAGTGAATCTTTTTCAGCCAGCCCTCAGGTACCAGAGGGAGTCCTGCAACAGCAGTTTGGGACCTTCTTTGTCGGCTTCCCTGTTGACTTTCTGGGAAAGCTGACAGAGAAACTTGTAAATGGCAATTGCATGGTCACAGAGGGCTTGGTAACCCATTGTAAATGTGAACAAATTGCCAAGAGGCCAGATAAAAATCATGTCATAGCGGAGGTACAGCAATGGCTATAACTTTGGACACCAGTTATAAGTCTCTTTGTTCAGTGCCATCACAATTTCAAACAGTTGCTAAACAAATTCTCATTAAGTGAGGATTACCTATACAAGCTTAAATAATACAACTAATGTATAAAAACACAGTGTCAGACCGGCCCCAATCTGATCTCCTAGGGAAGTAAAACTCTCAACTCCATTTGGTTGAAGTGAAATGCCACTTTTACAATTGCTAATTGCTAAATGCAGTAAAATCAAGTGGAATCTAACGTATCCAATATGCACTAATACAGAACTAAATCCCTGGTTCCCCCTAGCCTTCCCTGCATTGTCAGTCCATGTGAAGTCAGTCTAGCACTGCCAAGGTGTTTTGGGAACTGCAGAGGTGTTCGAGCTGGTGAAATTCCACTCTCAGAGTAAACTGCTTTGAAGATGCCAGCACGCCAGCATGAACTGGATTCCAAAATACTCTGTTCTTCCTCAGCTGTCAACCCCTCCACCCCCCTCCCCCGCTTGAATTTCCCATTATAAATGTATAAAGCTTTATTGCTCATTTGTTCCCCCGTCCCTTCCCAGATTTATGGCAGAATGCCAGTAAGGCACCAAGCTGAAGGTGGTGGATCTGATACACAGAAATGTTCTCTTTCTTTTTTTAATTTTTATTTGTCAATTGCTTACAAGATAATAGGTATAGGTAAAAACATAGTTATGAATATATAGATATGTATAAGAAAAATAAAAAAATATAAAAGAAACAATAGAACAGGGACAGTTGGCACGTTTGTGCGCTTATGCACACCTCCTACAGACCTCTTAGGAAAGGGTTGAGGTCAATAGCAGACAGTCTAAGGTTAAAGTTTTTGGGGTTTGGGGAAGAAACCACAGAGTCAGGTAGAGTATTCCAGACATTGATCACTCTGTTGCTGAAGTCGTATTTCCTGCAGAGTCATTTTGAATCAAAGAATATTTTTTTAAAAATTATACTGGTCTGTCTTGCATAGCAGAGGAATTTTCAATAATTAAATTAGGTTGAATGTCTGAATTTCTGTTTTCTTTTTCTAGCTCTCTGTGTGCTGTGAAAATGCATAATGCTTTTATCTATCTGTAATGTTTGTGAACCAGACAGAGTTCAACATATTGACGGTTGCTTGTATGTTCACACTAATTGTTTTTCTCTATCTGCAGACACATTCAAGGAATTCCCAGACACCAAGATCAAATCCCTGTCAATCCTGCCAAACAGTTTCTAAATTTTTGGTGGGGAAAATTTAGCCAGAAAACAACCTGAGTGACAGTTAGTGAAAATAAGAAAAATTTCAGCTTCTGTTTTCTGATTACTTCAAAGTTTTCATACATTTTTTTAATAGAGGTTCTTTTATGTGCTTCCTGGAAATAATCCAAAGACTATATAATAATTTCAGATAGGAAAAATGGGTTCACAGAATGTTTCACATCAGTTCACTTATATTTATCTGGAGTTCTATAGTTTGCTACAGTCAAAATGCAAGAAAACTGTCTGGCATGTATAAGTTGGGAGGAAGTATGAAATCTTCAAGAGCAGCAGTTCTCAAGGTGTGAAATAAAATACAGAACAACAGAGTTAGAAGGGGTCTTGGAGGTCTTCTAGTCCAACCCCCCTGCCCAAGTAAGAGACCCAATACTATTCTGGGCAAATGGCTGTACAATCTCTTCTTAAAAACCTTGAATATTAGTGGATCCACAACTTCTGAAGGCAAACTATTCCCATTAACTGTCAAGAAATTTATCCTTAATTCTAGGTTGGATCGCTCTTTGATAAGTTTCTATCTGTTACTTCTTAATTTGCCCTCAGGTGCTTTGGAGAATTGATAGTTCCCTCTTTTCTTTGTGACAGCCTCTCAAATACTGGAAGATTGCTTTCATGCCACCCGAAATATTTCTCTTTGTTAGATTAGACATACTCAGATTCTGCAACCATTCATTTCAGCCTCTAGCTCCTACATCATCTTTGTTGCACTTCTCTGCACTCTTTCCAGAGCTTCAACATCTTCTTTTCATTGTAGTGTAGTGACCAAAACTGGATGCAGTATTCCAACTGTGGTCTTATCAAAGCAATATATAATGGTACTAATACTTCATGTGATCTTGAAACTACTCCTCTGTTGATGAAGCCTAGAACTATATCGGCATTTTTGCTGGACTCCTGGTTCATATTTAAATCAATTGTCCACTAGGATTCCTTAGATAGCTATTGTTTTCATACATTTTTTAATTGTGCAACATTAGAATTTTTTTAATGATAGATTAAATTATTACTTATAGTTGCATACCTGAAAACTATTTAAAAGAAAATAAAAATAACACTGTGGAATTTGAAAATAACTTCTTTTTGCCTCAGGGAAAGTTTGCAAACAGATCCAGGAGAAAGTGAAATTATTTCTGGATAATGCCATGTGAGACGAAGTGTATTGACATGCTGTCTATTTTATATATTGTTTTTTTAAACTATCCAACTGTGCTTTGTATTTTATTCTTTAACTGCAAGCCATTATTGGAAGTCAGGTGGCTTATAAATTATATTAATTAAATGATGGTATGTTGCTGAACTGGCACTCACAAAAACCACAAAAGCATTGTGGAAAGGGAACTTCACGAAGACAGTAGTGTCACTCAAAGAGGAAAAGCCAAAGGGGAATATCAGGCCAGCCATAAAACAAACTTACATAGGAAAAGGAATCAAATAAAAGGTATTAAAGAATCCCGATAAGCCTAAGTAATTAAGAAAACTAGACAAATAAGAAAAGGAAACCCTTACAAACACAGGACATACCAAATAAGCAAAACAAACAGACAAAAGACACAAAAAGTATAAATTACAAAAGAGACAGACAGGAGATTGCCACAAGACAAATATGAAAATCCATTATAAAGCTAAAAGAGATTAGGAAAAAAACTGATAATACAATCTAACCACCCCGCGGAGTGTGCCTTCCGCACCCCGTGGAGTTTGCCCTCCAGCAGGAATAAAGACAAACTCAAACAGGATTTGACACATTAAGCACAAATACAAACATTCACACGAAATCAACTCACAAAGGGAGAAAAGGGTATAAAAAACCAGGGACTTACCATAAGAAGCTAGCTAGCCCAGGAACACAGACTTCTTGCTGTCCCTCGCCTTCCTGAAAAATAAAAAGATCCAGCTTTCAAGCAGTTGCCCATATCCTTGCGCCGGAGCTCTCCCAGCGGGAAAATCGAATCCTCGAAGGAAAGGCATTTTGACACCTTTCAACAGCATTCACCCTGAAAATAGGGTGGATTTTTGGTGAGGGGAATAGCATATAGAGGAGAAACAGCATAGGGTATGTCACCTGTATAAAGCACATATCTTAGTCTTATTTTTGAATTCCTTGAGTTGCATCTAGTAAGAGTCCACAGTTAGACCCTGGATCCATGGCACTATGGATCTATTAACATTGCACAGTACAAAGCTTTTCAAACTGTGTTGCACTATACAATATAATATAGACGCATGGGGTGCAGAGATATAATACCCTCTCTCCAGGGGTGGGATTCTTCCAGTTTGGACCAGTTGTTATGATCCTCCATAGCTCAGAGAATCCGTAAATTGGGCCTCTGGCTGGCCCTGCCCCTCTCTGCCCATTTCTCCACTACTTGCCCAGTCAGTCCTTAACGCACATGTGCAACATCGCATGCATGCATGACATTGCTGCCTGCAGCCTGCTTTTATGCATCTGCCAGGCCAGCCATTGCTCCCTCCTTCCACTGCGGCCATGCCTGATCTGATCTCCCTGGGTAAGTGAGGCTCTGCAAGCCCTGGTCACCTCCCCCCACTTGACTTTTACCACCACCGCCGGTCGCCTTTCCCCCACCACTTGCCTTCCAGGAAGCAGGTGGAAAGGCTCGTGCAGGTGCCAGCCAGGTTAGCAGTTGCTTCTCTCACATGCTGCTCTAGCTGAGAGAGCAAGAGAGTTTCCTGGCACAGTGAAATGCTTTCAAGTCCCCCTCCCATTGGAAGCGGTTCCCATGCAGCAGAAAAGCAGCCAGGTTGAATCCTGCTTCTCTCTGCTGCTCAGGAGCAGTTTCCGATGGGAGGGGGACTTTCATGCATTTCACTGTGCCATTTCACTGTGCCAGGAAAAACTCTCTTGCTCTCCCAGCAAGAACAGCAGGAAGGAACATGTGGAGGGGCTCATGTCAGCAAGTTGCCCCTTGATCAAGTCCAGGTCAGATGATGGCGGCGGCAGGGAACAGAGCCTGGAAGCCCCGATGCACTACATGTGCAGTTGCATGGATGGGCGGGGAAGCCCCACCGCCACCGGAATCGCCATTGCTTCCTTGCTGCCATCACCATTGCCACTTCGCTGTCGCTGCATCCCCCACCCCCTCATGTTGAGCATAAGCCCCGGGACAGGTGACCGACTGCCTCAACTGCTGCTCCCACTGACTTTTCTCCATGCCAAGAGTGAAGTCAAGAGAGAGAGCAGCCCTCTTGGCACAGAGAAAATATCTCCCCATATTCCTCTCTCAGCAAGCAGCCTCTCACAGCACCTTTAAACTTAGCACGCTTCACAAATGAAGAGGAGGGGACGAGGCTGTTCGCGAAGAAAGGAATATTGGGAGACACAGGGCTTTTCTCTGAGCTGAGCTGCTCTCGCCAGTGACGCCAGACTGTTTTTCCCAGCTAAGACTAGATTATCAAGAAAGAGAAAATAACACGCAGCAGATGCCTAACAAACTTTAGTAATACTGCAGATTGGCTGTTACATTGAAATCAGGTGCAAGATAGTGATGATAGGTAAATTATTGGGCAGTTTTATTTGGTATTTATTTCAGTAGGCTGATTTTAGAAAGCTAAACAGGATCAGACCTGGTAAGTACTTGGCTGGGAAGCCAATACAAAATAGGGTGTGGGGAAGAATGGGGTTGGGAAGGAAAGAAGGAAGATAGGATAAGATAACTCTTATGGTCATTTTTTTACTATAATTACACCGGCACACATGAATAGTAAAATATATATACATATCGATACACATACATAACACACACATACACACACACACACACACACACATATAATGAATACATAGCAGAAAGGAAGAAATAGTATTGAATATATATGCACAAATGTGTGTGAAAAAATTTCAAAGAAATAGAATTATTAAAAACAGCTTCCAATCTTAGCAGTTATAGATAAGAAAGAGAAAGAGAGATGCGAAACAGAGATGGGGGGAAAGAGAAAGAGAAATGAGAAAGAAAGAGATGGGGGATGAGAAAGAGAGAGGGAGAAAGATAGAGACAGAGAGAGGGCGGGAACCTGTTTAAAAGAAAATAGAAAAATGTCTCTTTGAGTGTTTAAGGTTGCAGACCCCTGGGTTAGGCAAACACCATGGTAATTAAATGAACCTTGTGGTCATTAAGCAAACACTGGTTGTTAAACAATTCCATTTTCTCCAGTGGGCATTTTTAACCAGAAACCAGAAGGAATTGTTGGAAACTGGCAAAAAATATAGAAAACCTCAGTCACAAGACTGTGTGGGATGTTGTAACTGGTCATAAGTGTGTGTGTGTGTGTGTGTGTGTGTGTGTGTGTGTGTGCTGTCAAAACACCAAAAACAGGTCAAGTAGCTCTGGGGAAGTCAGTCATAAATTAGAACACTTGCTAAGGAACTGGCCATTAAGCAAGGACCACTTATATTTGGTTTGCCAGTCACATGGCCACCTAGCCATGCCCACCCCAGTCACATGACCACCTAGCCACACCCAGCCAGTCACATAACCACCAAGCCACACCCAGTCAGCCACACCCAGGTGTGGCTTGGTGGTCATGTGGCTGGGTGGGCATGACCACCAAGCCACACCCACAAATTAGGCCACGCCCACAGAACCAGTTGTTAAGAAATTTGAATCCCACCCCTGCCTCTCTCCTTATTGATAATAAATCTATTGAAAAGCCTAAAAAATCCTAAACAAGCACAGAGTTCCACTCACAGGAAAATATATGAATGGAGAAAAGCCTAGACTTGGAAAGAAGAGAAGACTTTGTCTGTGTGGGAAACAAAGTTTAATTGAATGCAAAACTTCGGTGAGCTCAACTGAATGGCCATCAACATTATTTGTTGGGAAGAGAGGAACCATTCCGTTTGTTATGCTAAAGAGAGAGGAGAGAAATCACAGAAATTCAGCATTTCTTTTGTCTTATATCAACCAAAACTTTGGCTCTATAAATTTACTTTTTAATTTTTCAGCATTAACTCATAATTCTTTTTTACTATTAACTATGCATGCCTTTAAGGATTATAATTTGTAAAATGAATTGAATCCATTTGTTTTGCAAACATCTTTTTTTCCCCTCCAACCATAAATGCTGCATACTTACAGGAATTATAATTTTTAAACCGAATTCATATGAACTGAATGATCATTTATTCCAGGCTTTGTGTACTCTATAGATTTTCTGGCTGTTATAAGGCAAGCTTTTGTTTACACTAACCACAAACCAAGACTACAAATTTATGAGGACCGTAACTGTGATTTATGAGGATTATAGAACTGTAACATTGCTGTGTCTGTTTGCATGTAATTATTATTTTATTTTCTTCTATGGATTAAAAAACTATAAAAAATACAAAATGATTAAAGGAAGCAATCTCTTCAGTTTTGTTATAAACTACTATTTTTCTATAACCTTTACACTAATTGCAAGCTGATATTTCATTTTATTTTATTTTCCTCTTTTTATTCATCTGTCATTCTTTTATATATCTGTGGGTTACAAACTACCATTATATCTAGAGGGCAATTTCACTTGTATTTAAATTCTGCTTCAATATCAGCCACAGGCTAGACCAAAAGTCTAACATTTAGGAATAGACATTTTTAGTTTAAAATTTTTGAAAAAAAATAATTTTTGAATATGTTTGAAATTTTTAATTTTTAAATGAACTTTTATAATTTTTAAAATTTAGCCATTCTGAAAATAAACCTACAAAATAAGAAACTCCAACCAAAGGAAGAAGAATGGATCTAAACTATCCAGGCAATAGCCAAGAGGCAAGATTGACACACCAAACAAACAAATAAGCGGAATCCCTGGGACATCTTTAAGAATTTTGGTAGTAACAACTACATTTTTTAAAATGTATTTAATAATTAATAAGTTATAAACATATCTTATTTGTTTACATTAATTTGAAGAGAAATATATTTGGGTGAAACCAGAAAAAGAAGACAGAAGTTGTGGTTATGCAGCTAGTAGCCGTAAAGCAGTTTTGGCAAAAGGGATTCTTAAAGTATAATGCTTTATTTTTAGATAATTTAAACCTATGTTTTAAGTTTAGTTATTCATATACTACCTCAAGTTTTTAAATATTTTTAAATATATTTAAAACAATTTTAACCTTTCTATCAAGAAACAGAGGATGGGAAACTATGCATTTCAAAGCTTTGTAGAAAAACACTGAATAAGATCAAATGCACAACACAATTCCTTGGTTTAAGCCTGTTTCTTAATAAGAGCCATCTCCAGTTAAAATTTGAAACCATTAATTACCTGCTCCTCATTTATATGATAAGTGGTTCATTTTCTTTTATTGAGATTGAATCCTCTGCCAATGATCAGGAAAAGGGGGAATTGCATAGGATGTTTGATTGAATTTCATTGCTATTGGCCATTTCTTAAACAGGTTACAAGCTGACAAACACAGAAAAAGAAGTCGATATCCATTCTTTGCTTTATTGACGAGCCAATCTTTTTTTGTAAACATTTCATCAGCACCTACTATTTGTACACAGACCTGCTATTCAGGGACTGGGGGAAAACTTGGCTTTATATAAGTTGAAAAGACTAATAGATGACAAGAAGACAATATAGATAGGATAAATCACCAATGAATGTGAAAACCACCTGTTACTGTTTAACTATTCATTTACTTTTAAAATAATATTTAATTATAAAAATGTGATATCTTATTTTTGCTGCTAAGACTGTGGCACTTTATGAAAAAAATATTTTGAACAGGTAACTCAAGAAAGGACTAATTTCTGCAAACTTCATATAAATTATCCTATTTATTTCAATTCCAATGCATATATAATTGTGGTTGCTAGATAGGTTTATTAGTTCCAAATAGTAACATTTTGATGAAATAATTAATCTGAAATACAACTACATTCCATATAAAGCATTGTGTACATAAATTGTTAGATTGAAAAAGCTATGAATCTAGCAATTAGTTGTAGAATAAATAACCGAAATATCATTCTGCCTTGTTATGTTTGCCATGGGTGGATAATTATATGTAGATATTTCAGAAAAATGAATTAATAAAGGTGGGCCACATGCAAAACAGTTGTGGAAGGCCACTTGTGGGACAGTTGTGGAAGGCCACCATTACTCTCCCATTCCCACCACCAATTTTTGCCTGGACAGGACAGCCAAAAGGCCAGGTATAGCCTATGGGCCATAGAATACCCAGGTCTAGGGAAGGGAAGAAGTGTACTTGACTTCAACCTCTAGTAAAATATGCAGAAACAGATATTTTTTGCACTGAGCAGAGGTTGCACTTGCTGGTCTAAATCAGCCATTTAACTTTAGAACTATGCTTTGACAGCATGAAAGTTGAGCCTGGTGCAGAATAAGGTAATCAATGTGGTTTTAAATTAATTTAATCAAACTAATGAAAGATGGGAAGAACATCTTCTGTTTTATATTGAAAAATCTATCAGTATAGCTTGGGACCTCTAAATGCTGGAAATGGAAGCATTTCATATCTAAACCAGTGAAAAAATTAAATGAGATTTTGAAACATTTGTTGGCAAATAATAATAATGTACAGGAGACAAGGAAGTATAGGCCCAGGGACTGCCCACAAATCAGACTGAATTGGTTTCCCCAATTGTAGCTTTGGAACAGATTGTGAAGTGATATTTCTCTGTCACTGAGACTCCGTTTCTGAATATCTCTCTAAGTGATTGGGGAATATCTCTCTAAGTCTTTTGCAAGTGACCAATTGATTTATTTAATGTCTCTTAACAGTTTATGTGGCTTTCTGTTCCTTTTTCTTTTCTTGCACAATGCATTCCAATTTTCTATTTTATTTAAAGACAATAATTGTATAAATAATCATCTTTACTTATCCTTTGTTCTAGAACTTTCTAGTTCAATAATCCCTCAGGTATTTTTTCATCAACTGAGTATTCTACTGTATAAATAATGTATTTTATAATTCTAAGATATTTATGGATTTGTTAATTTATTTAATATGTTTATGCCTTGTAATGATTGATAGATAATAAGCAATAGTCTGAAATATATCCAGAAACAAACTGGATCCAATAGGTTGATATCTCAAAAGACAAAAGTCTCAGGAAGGATGGGAAATTTAAAAAATTAAAACTGAAGGTCCAATACCAAACAATCCCTACAAGAAGAATACAGGATAATTTTCAGAAAATATAGGAAAATATAAATCATTCCATTTACAATGCTTAAGTTTCTGAACCATCTACGGTACATTGGGAAGAGCTCTCTCTTCACCTCTCTCTTCTCCTATACTTAACCTGATGTAAAATGTGACATACACTACCATAATGGTGCATTCATCACCTGTTCAAATGTAAATATAAACTCTTACAACCTATGACATAAATTATGTGTAACCTAAAAAGAAGATAGTATGTATTAAACTTAAAGTGATAAATAAAAGGTTATTATTTCTGTAATCAGTTATCCCTTAATTTCATTGCAAAAACACAGAATTTAGTTACTGTAGAATTTAGAATTTAGCTACTGCAGAAATGGTAAAAGGTTTCAAATCTTCTAGATGGTTCAGTACAAATTGTCTAGCCACCTTCAAAATTTACATATTAAGAGTAGAATATAAGCAGGTCTGATATCCCTGTGGAATTTACAAAGAAATAATACATGCAAAATGGTTTCAGCTTGTTACCACAGGAGAAGGAATGCTTATTTAATGAAGTTTTGGGCTTATCTGCCTTGCAGAACTACAAATTAAAATGCTATCCTGGCTTTGAAAAATGTTGTTCTCCTCCAAAATTAGATTTTGTTGTTCCCACATACCCTTATTTATTCAACTTTTTTCCATGTTCAGGCAGCCTATTAATTTCAATTTAAGACTTCATATTTCTTATTCTCTGAATGAACAATTGTTTGGCTTAGTCACATCTTAAAGAAATAAGTATAGAAATGCCAACTTAGGACCTGTTTCCAGGGATAAGGAAAGTTGTCTATTCAAACTAAAGATATCAGTTCAAGTGGGAAGAGTTAGATTTTCAGCTAGTTGTATATCATCAGCCTCCAATTGCTTACCTGGGTTGCAGGCATTGCTGTCTTAAGGTGTTTACTGTTTCATTGGGTACAATGAATACAATGAATTTTTTTTTTTGCGCTGTTGCCAGTGTATCTTTTTTCATATATTTTATGTATGTGTATATGTCCTACAAGTAGTCCTTGACTTATAACCACTTAAGGATCATTTGAAATTGTGACAGCATTGGAAAGGATACTTCACGGCCTATAAAGCAATTCCAACCACTGAAAATGTTGCACCATCATTGCTGTCATTACTTGATTGTGATCTAGGTGCTTATTAGCAACCTATTTATCCTTATGAAGATCCACAAATATATGATTGCCATTTGCAGTCTTCCCTAAGGGGTTTCCTGGAAAATCTATGCTTTCTGCTTGGATTTAAGAAGGCAGGTTCTTAGTGCTAAAGTGAAGAGACATTCATGTGCAGCCTGCATCAGTCCTTCCAGAGCTTTCCCCACCTGTCTCAGGCAGACCACATTATTTACACTATTGTTGCTTCTCCAGTTTGGCGCCTGCTGAAATCGAAGCATACTAAATGTCCAGTGAACTTTTTGGGGGGTGGGGGTGGGGAGGCACAACCTATATGCAAGTGTATCTCTCTGTTCTGGTGCTCAAATCGTACTCCAGAGTGGATATTCGGTACCAAGGTCTCCCCAGTCTCCTGAGATACCCCATACTCCTTACCATATGCTTAACAATCCACAAGATCTGGTAGCAATTGCCACCAGAAGTGCTGGAATTATGGCTGTTTAGTGAAGCAGACACATGACATCTCATTTAATGACTGCTTTAGTCAATAACCAAGATTTCAGTTCTAATTATGCTCAAGGACTACCTGTACTCTATAAGTTTGATAAGTGGCTCTCTTACCAAGGATGAAAATTCCAGTTTTCCTTCATATCTCTTTGAAAGATCTGTAGTTTGATTTGGGAAGGTACTCTCCATTTCCCCCCTTATTAGGCTAGCTATTATAGACATGAATAGGAAAATTGCTTTTTATTATTCTTCCTCTCATATTTGTTCTGTAACACTTTGTTAGATTCATTCGTCTGGATTCTGAATGATCATAGAAAAAGATGTGCAAAGTCTATTTCACAGGAAAAAAAGGCAGGAAAAGCACCAGGCCTAGACAGGATAACTTCGTCTTACTTGAAAGCCTGTGTTGATCAGCTGGGCCCCACCTTCATCCACATCTTTAATAAATCTCTGAAGATGCATGATGTCCCTTCTTGCTTCAAATGCTCTCCTATCATCATGGAATTGAATAACTACCGACTGGTTGCTCTGACATGAGTAGTTATGAAAATCTTTGAAAGCTTAGTGATGGCCCACTTGAAAACCATCACTGATCTGCTACTAGACCCCTTGCAACTTGTCTATTATGCAAATACATCAGCAGATGATACTGTCAATACCACACTGCACTACATTTTATAACAAATTGAATCCCAAAGACCTATGCAAGAGTCCTTTTTGTAGACTTCAGCTCAGCCTCAACACCATCATTCCAGAAATCCTCATCGGCCATCATCAGGCTTCTGTATTGTGTTCGTCTGTGAGTCAGACATTTACAGTTGTTTCAGTTTTAAATTTGGGGCTAGCCTACTGCTGTGCTAGAATGGTTTTTTCTTCATCCTGATTGGTTGGGAGTCTTGGTCTGTGTTTATTGGTCTTGGAGTTCTGTTTGATTGGTGTTTCTAATATCTTCTCTCTGTTTTGTGGCTTTTTTTGTCTTGATTGGCTGGCAACATTGTGTTCCTGTATTGGAGGCTTTTAGTGCGGCTTGGCTCCAAGTAAATGGACGGCTATCATTTATCAGTTGCAGATTATGTAACAGTCTTTGGTCTCCTTCAAAACAATGATGAGTATGCATATAGACAAGAAGTAGATCAATTCGCCCTATGGTGCAGTCAGAACAATCTGGACTTGAACACGCTTAAAACTTTAGAGATGATAGTATGTTGTAGAAGAGAGTCTCCTATAATATCACCTCTTACAATATTACACAATACAGACCTTCAAATTTCTGGGTTCTAGGACTAGACTTCCTATCTCAGGAACTTCTCTGGAGTTTTTTCCCCCTCCTTTGCAGGTACTTTGCTTGTGTGGAGTGACCATTCAAAGTTACAATGGCACTAAAAAAAGTGACTTATGATCATTTTTCACACTTACGACTGTTGCAGCATCCCCACAGTCATGAGAGGCCAGGCGAGGAGATGCGTGCCTCGATGTGAGTGATATTGAGTTGGCCACGCCCAGCAAATAACATGACCACCAAGCCACGTCCACCTGGTCACATGACCAAGACATGCCCACCAACTAAGCCACGCCCACAGAATTGGTTGTTAAAAAATTTGAATCCCACCCCTGATCTTCTCCGATTGGTATCTTGTGATTTATTACTTGTTGTTTGTATCTTATGATTAATCATTGTAACTATGACCTATCACTTTGCTGTTTCTATGTATAATGCACCAGAGATAACTTCCCTGTGTATCCAATCACACTTAGCCAATAAAGAATTCTATTCTATTTGACTTGATTGGATTGTTTCTAGTGCTGTCGGTCCCTTTAGCTGCAGTGTAATTAATCTTGCACTGTTGTAGTTGCATAGTTTTCACAATATTGTTTCCAAGTGTTACCAGCAGGTCAAATTTAAAGTTCTAAAGGGGTTTTCTAGGGGGGCACAATGGAAATTAATTTCACACTACATTCCAGTCTGGGGAATCATCCCACTACATATCTGATATGCCTATGAAATTACATTTGTCTCTGTTTAGTTCAGGGTCCTCCCCTCACTTTCCCATTATCTATTAACATATAGACCATGAAAGCCATTACTTCATAAAAGAGCTTTTTTTAAATTTTTCATTGATTAAATCACGAGTCCCATTTTCAATCTTCACAAGTTGCTGTGAAAGTTTCCTTTCATCTCTGATCTATAAATAATTCCATTTAAAGCAGGTTTTCCCAAACTCTGAGGTATACCTCCTTTGTGGAGGTGCAGACAGAGTCTAGAAGAGATTGGAAAACATTACAATAAATCCACCTTTCCCAAACACTCATTATATTGTTTTCATTGTTCATTTGTATCATTTTGAATTTTGGATTTTAAAACTGTACATTTTTTAAAAAAAATTAAGGCAAAAAAATTAGAAAATCCCTAATATAAAGGTTCTCTCTTAATCAAACATGCTTTGCCAAGAAGGGTTTTTTAGTACTTTAAATGAGTTCCCTATCTTTTGCCAGCAGTTCATCATTCAACCAACTCAAACTATGGCTCCATAAACTAAATTTCACCTGCAGAATTACAATTCCATTGATTTTCTGGAGAAAGGAAATGGTCAAGGCATTCACATATTGCATTTAAGGTTATTATTATCTACACCTGTGTCCATTGCAGTTTTTCGAGGATTCAAAAGAGAATTCAAAAACTTCACATCAGCTATAGAATGCTTTAACAAGAACAGTTTTCTGGGATCATTAAACATTTAACAGACACTGGAATATACAATGCAATAACTCCTGTATTTTAGACCCTCTAATCCCTTAAGTGAGGTTAGAGTCGGGGTGACTGGATGGAACTGAGCATTTACTAGCTGGATGCACTTTCTGATGCTACATGGAATTCATAGATTTTTTTTTCTTTGTGCTCAGGAAAGAAACATCTGCTGCTACCTAGGATTGAACTCTTCAATCTTCTGAGTGGGAGATGAGAGTCTTCACCACTGCTCTGAATGTACAGTACAATATGTTGAATTAAACCAATTATCTAAGATGTCTGACACATTCTTCCTAGATATTTTAGAAAATTTTGGGAATAAATATATCCATCCCTTTTGCAGATCAAGTTGCTTTTTCTTACCTGATAAAGAGGTAGTATATTTTGAGCAGATAATTATCTGGCTGCTGTGAGGAAATTTTGCATGCCTATACTGGATATTGGATATACATTTTTTTTAACCTCAGAAACACTTCTTATTAAACCAAGCATGGAAGAAGTTCCTTTCACAAAACATAAATTTTTTTGCACTCAGATTCTCATATACAGTAGACATAAAGAAGGAAAATTACCCATGGCTTTTGAGATATCACACACATCAATCACTGTGCTTTTAAGCTTCAAGGTTTGAGGGGATACAATTTAAGCACTATAATCACTGTAATCATTGTACTGATAAAGTATTACAGAGAAAAATACAGTCAGATATTAGGAATATATTGAGTCAAGTATGAGAGCTAAATGCTCAATAATTTACAGAAAAATTCTCAATAAAGAGAATATCAGAGACATCAAAGATGGTAGATCTACAGCTAGAAATCAATCTAAACTCACTAGTTGGTTGAAAATGTTAATTTTATAACCCTTAGCCATTCAACATAGTAAGAGCAAGATGAGTCACCCTCTGGGTTAAACAAATACCAGGAAAATTAAATTTAGGATCATTAGAACAACTATCATGATTGATGCAAGTCTCAAGTTTATAGATGAGAAGAAAACAAAGTACTGTAATCAGACACTGTTCTAGCATTGAAACCCCATATTAAAATTAGATAAGCTGTAGGGTACTGAGATTCCAGATTTAACAATATATTGTTCTTAATTTAGTCTGCAGAAACTCAAACTTGCTGGATTCATTTGATTGCACATAGGAAGCTACTAGAAGCAGGCAAGAAGGTGAAAGTTTTGTTCTCCTTTGTTCTTTTATTTTGATATCATTCAAAATATTAACAATATAACCACCTAAATGAAATGTTGCAAAGCAACATGTCTTCTTAAGAAAAAGGTGCCATATGATTTAATATAATCCCCAAATCTATTGTCTCTTATCCAACAATATTACAAGCACAACTTTCAAGTCCAATAATAGTTAATTGATTTGCCATTTATGGGTTCTACTATGAAGCTGTTCAAAGGCTAGAATTTTCTAATAATTTATTAGTAATTTTACTGCAATCAATCTTTGTTATTGAAATGGACGTTAGACCTACATTATAACATTTCAGGGCTTCAAATCTAAAGACAAAATTGCTTTGGAACACATAGCACACTTAAGTGACATCTATTTTTAATTCCTAAAACAAGGAATTATTTCCCGCAATATTATGTGGCTGTTCTGTATAGCTACAGTACAATCCTGGGACAAGGTGAGGTTTTTTTTTAAAGTTGAATGGGATATATAAAGCTCTTGAAATACATATCTTAGAAGCATTTTCTTAACCTTCAAATCCAAGGTACTGTGCTGCCTAACTATTCACCATAAGAACACTGTATAAGTAGTCCTCGACTTACGTTTAGTGACCGTTTGAAGTTACAACAGCACTGAAAAAGGTGACATATGACCATTTTTCACATTTATGACCATTGCAGCATCCCCATGGTCACGTGGTTTACATTCAGATGCTTGACAACTGACTCACATTTATGACAATTGCAGTGTCCTGGAGATACCTGATCCTCTTTTGCGATCTTCTGACAAGCAAAGTCAATGGGTAAACCAGATTCACTTAACAACCATGTTACTAATATAAGATTCACTTAACAAATGTGGCAAGAAAGGTCATAAAATGGGCAAAACTCATTTAACAAACTTCTCACTTAACAACATAGATTTTGGGCTCAATTGTGGTCATAGTTTGTTTAGAGTGCAGAAGATCCTTGTCGCAAAGGGTTCCTTGGGAAATTATTACCTTTTTTTTCTTAGAATTCTTTTCTATTTCTTCATAACAGAGGTAGTTGCAAGTTTCTACGTTCATTTTCAAATTAAATATGCAAAACTAAGTATACAGTATTCAATTAAGGCAGTTAAACAAGCATTTTTCCCTTTTCAGTTGTAAAAGAATAGGAATGCAGCAGGGATTTATCACTTCTTGTGCCAAGCTTTTTAGGTTAACCCTTCGTTTTATAGATATTAAAGTTTATGTCTGTATGTGCAGCTTTGTCTCTAATCTCCTCCGCGTTCTGTATAGCTGGCAATTTCTCAGGCTAGTAGGAGATTATCTAAAGACTTAAACAGCCTTGCTTTTTTCTTTCAACACTTGGGAAGAAGCAGACTATCAGGAGGTCCAACATGTTTTGCCAATCAGCTTCTCTTCACTTATTCCTGCCAGTCAGCTTAGTCCCTATTAAGTTCCTGTCCCCTCCCCAGAAGATCTGCAGTATAAAAGTGTTTCCCTTTTTCCTAGAATACCAGAACAGAGTGCATACCTAGGTAATCACAAAAGAGTATGGTAAGACAGTTTTCCACTGATGCTTTCTTATGCAATTTTCGTATGCAATTTTCCTAATATTGTGTCCATTAAAATTAACTATAGACTCAATATTCAGAAGAATCTTGATAGACTTGAGCCAAATAAACAGAATAAAAGAGTTGGAAGGGATCTTGGAGGAGTCCAAGCCCCTGCTCAAGCAGAAGACCTTATACCATTCCAGACAAGTAGCTGTCCAGTCTCTTCTTAAAAGCCTCTGGTGTTAATTATTTGGGTGTTTTAAATTAAGTGTGCCCCTCAACTATGGAAGAGATTGTCTATATATATTTATAAATAGATGCACAACCAAAGTACGTGAGTTTTAAAAAGGAAGAAGACAAGATTGTCTACTGTCCCTTCTTGATGTGTTTTTTTAGTTCTTAAAATATTGTTTAGAGACATAAGACAAGATGAAAGGATTGTATGCATCATGATTAAAAAACCGTCAAACATACTAAGAACTTTTGCAGATGACTTAGTTCTGATTTTGCAGACCCTTTAAAGGGAATTGAACTTTTTACAAGTAAACTAAAAATGTGGAACATTAGCACTTTTCAGAATTAATAAACAAAGACAAAGTTGCTAACAAAAACATGATACAGATGGAACAGAATAACACAGTTGGATCTTGGAGGTCTTCTAATCTAACCTTCTGCTCAAGCAGGAGATCCTATACCATTCCAGACAAGTGGCTATCCAGCCTCTTCTTAAAAGCCTCTAGAGATTGAGCACCCATAACTTCTGATGCACCAACTGGTTTATTGTTTTCAATTTATAAAATTATTGGTTGCTTCTCTCCTTGATTAGTTTCCATCCATTGCTTCTGGTCTTGTCTTCTGCTACTTTGGAAAATAGATTGACTCCCTCTTCTTTGTGGCAGCCCCTCAAATATTGGGATACTGCTATCATGTCACCCCTAGTCCTTCTTTTCACTAGACTAGACATACCCAATTCCTACAACTGTTCTTCATAAGTTTTAGCCTTCGGCCTCCTAATCATCTTTATTGCTTTTTTCTGCACTCTTTTCAGAGTCTCCCAAAAGAGCAACAAAGAATATAAAGAAACAAAGAAGGTCAATTCAGTGATGAGAAAGTAAGGACCTGTATCTAGATAGGGAAAACAGATGAATAGGTATAGAATAGGTAGTTCCTCTGAACAGGATCCATACCCAACATGGTGTCTGCCAGGACTTATTGTGTAAGTGGGGGTGTTGTGTCTACCCCTCAGTATGACTATGGTGTTCCTTGACAAAATGTCTATCATGTTGTGTCCGAATGTCCATCAAAAGTGTTGTGTCTGCGCAGCAGCAGACACAGAATAGCCTGCTGTTAGTAGCGTGGGAAAATACAGTTATTTAATCGGCTAATGGAGTGGCAGGCGACCACTATATAAGGGAACCCGTCAGCCTTTAGCTCTCATGGTATTGCAGTTGGAATTGAGTACTTACCAGTAAACATTGATTGTGGATCCATTGCCTCTGGCTCCTTCTTCCCCATGACATAACAAAGAGCTTATACCAGCCCAATGTCTGATTTTTTTCAACATAGACCACCCTGTCCTTGAATGGCATGTACTGGACATTAACATTTTAACTACTATAAATCCATGTATTTACCATACGCTAAATAAATAAAAGGTGGTTCCTGGCTAAACAGGTTAAACTGTGAGAGGGATCTAGGTGTTCTCTTGACTACCACTTAAGTACGAGCCAGCAATATGCTGCAGCTGCCAAAAAAGCCAATGCAGTCCTAGGCTTGATGAACTGAGGGATAAAATGAAGATCAGGAGAAATGATAGTACCACTCAGTACTGCACTAGTGAGCCCACACTTGGAATATTATGTCTTGTTCTGGTCACCACAATATAGAAAAGATACTGAGACCCTAGAGAAAAGTACAGAGAAGAGTAACGAAGATGATAAAAGGCGTGGAAAATAAATTGTATCATGAGCGGATAAAGGAACTAGGTATGTCTAACCCAGGGATGTCAAATTCATTTTCATTAAGGGCCGCATCAGGGATGTGTTTGACTTTGGGAGACCGGGGGTGGGCGTGGCCAGGGTGGGCATGGCCAGCTTGACGCCACTCATGTCAGGGGCACTCAAGCACTCTGCCAGTGAAAACAGGCTCCAAAGCTCCATTTTCAGCTGGAACGTCCTCCTGCAGTCCTCTGCCAGCAAAAACTCAGATGGGGGGGGGCTGCACGTGGTCCTCATTCTCCCCTCAGCTCTGTTTTTTGCTGGCAGAGGGCTGCAGGAGGCTGTCCCAGCCAAAAATGGAACTCTCCCTCTCTCTGTTTTCACCGGCAGAGGCACTGCGGACCAGACACAGTTTCCAGGGCAGCCCTGCGGATCAGATCTAAGCACCCCATGGGCCAGATCTGGCCCCTGGGCCTTGAGTTTGACACTCCTGGCCTAGCCTAATGAACAGAAGGATTAGGAGTGACATGATAGCAGGTTTTCAATGTTTATAGGGCTACCACAGAGAGGTGGGGGGAATCAACGCACCAAAGCACCTGAGAACATGACAAGAAGCAACGGGTGGAAGTTTGTTAAAGAGAGAACCTTTCTGGAACCAAGAATTAATTTCCTGACAGTGAGAACAATTAACCAAGGGAATAGCTTTCCTCCCAGATTTGTGGGTGCTTCATTCCTGGAAGTTTCCCCCCCCCAAAAACCACGAAAAGATTGGAATACTAATCTTAGGATACCTCCTATGATTCTATGTTTTTATAAGTAACTTGTAAGGGCACCATCCTATGTGTGTTTATGTGGAAATGAGTTCACTATAATAAATAATGATATATCTTATTTTTGAAAAGCACAAAATATGTTTCGCTCAAGCCCTTTTTGAACAAAGAGCAGCAGCAAGAAATTTAAGTTATAGTAATAGTTATAGTAAAACCCTGGCTGGGGTTTTATCTTCAGTTAGATGTGACAATGGAATAAATGTGCTAGAAACCTGGATACCCTCTAGTCCACAAGAAATGACAGACTTTTATTTTTGGTATTTATTTTTAATATTCATTTGATTTGTCAATCGCTTACAAGGTACAGGTATAAGAATAAATATAGTTTTGAATACATGAGATAGATACTTACAAGGAAAATAAAAAACAATAGGACAAGGACAGTAAGCATGATTGGTGCACTTATGCACACCCCCTACAGACCTAGACAGTCTAAGGTTAAAGTTTTGGGGGTTTGGGGAAGAAACCACAGAGTCAGGTAGAGTATTCCAAACATTGACCACTCTGTTGCTGAAGTCATATTTTCTGCAGTCAAGTTGGTGTGGTTAACCTTGAGTTTGGATCTATTGTGTGCTCTTGTGTTGTTATGGTTGAAGCTGAAGTATTCATTTGCAGGTTTGCAATGTATGGTTTTATATACTATATTTAGATCAGACCGGAGGCGGCGTAGTTTACACTGTAACTGGAATGGCTTAATTTTAAAATTATTTCTTTATAAAAATGGAATAACAACAACAACAGCACTTAGACTTGTATACCACTATACAGCCATCTCTAAGCAGTTTACAAAACAATCTGGGTCCTCATTTTACCAATCTCTGAAGGATTGGAGATCAGCTTTGAGCCAGTCAGAATCAAATTCCTGGTAGTGGGAATTCAGAGTTAGCCTGAAATACTGCATTCTAACCATTTCACCACTATGGCTAAAAAAGCATTGACATTTGACTATAATAAAGTATTTGTTTTGTAACTTTGATTTTAAAAAAAATATATTAGCAAACAGGGCATCAACTTGTGTAATAGTTGCTGTTCAACTCTTTCCAGCTGAAGAGCAACACTGCCATCTATTGGAGAATTGTAAATTCTAGCCTTAATAAGGATAATGTTATTATACTGTGCTATATTCTGCAGAATAGATTTCCCATACCTATATAATTTGCATTACCAAGGTTTTTAGGAATATTAAAAGCAACACTGAAGAATGCTTCAAGAAGAAAAGAGTCTCTTTTCTCTTTTACAATTGCAGTTGGCACTTCAACTCCCACCACTCATCTATGACTCTCTTCATCTCTTCCCTTTTTGATCACCCTGCAGTCGGCCACCATTGTCTCCACCTGCTGCTTTCTACCAGCCAGCATTTTCTTCCTCCTGATGATAATGAGGAAGCATCCTTCTGAAGCAGCTGCTAGCTTTTCACAACACTTTACAATGCCCATGAGACCTTCACTATGCTCCCATAATGTCTTTTCAAGAACTTCTGGTTAAGGCTTTAATGCATGTCATATATGAATTTCAGCTATGCCAAGAACTACTTTCAACATGGCAAACACTCTTAATGTTTTTGATTTATAAACAAGGAGAATATTCAACCTATCCTAAAGCATAGAGGCCTCTCCCACTAATGAGTATTTTACAAAGAAAATCGTGCCAAAAAATTAAATGCCTTTTAAACTGAAATGATACATTCTAAAGAGACAGGTATAGAACACAGAATAATAGAATTGGAAGAGTCATTGGAGGTCTTCTAGCCAATCCACTGTTTGAGCAGAAGATCCGATACTATTTAGATAAATGATTGTCCAGTCTCTTTTCGAAAGCCTTCAGTGATGAACCACCCACAACTCCTGCAGGCAAGCCATTCCATTGGTTGATTGCTCTCACCATTAGGAAATTTCTTCTTAGTTCTAGGCTGCTTCTCTCCTTAATTAGTTTCTAACTATTGTTTTTTTGTCTTGCCTTTTGGTACTTTGAAAAATAGTTTGATCCCCCTAGATTTTGTAGGAACCCTTCAAATATTGGAACACTTTTATCCTGCCATCTCTAATCCTTATTTTTATTAGACTAGATATACCCAAATTTTTGTAACTGTTCTTCATAAGTTTTAGCCTCCAGCCCCTAATAATTTTGCTGCCCTTCTCTGCACTCATTCCAGAGTCTCAGTATATTTTTTATATTGTGGTGACCAGAAGTGTGTGTAGTATAGGTAATCCTTGACTCACAATCACAGTTGAGCTCAAAATTTCTATGGTTAAGTGAGACATTTGTTAAATTAATTTTGTCCCATTTTATGACTTTTCTTGCCTCAGTTGTTAAGTGAATCACTACAGTTGATAAGTTAGTAACCTAATTGTTAAGAGAAACAGGTTTTCCTATTGACTTTGCTTATCAGAAGGTCACAAAATGGGATCACATGACTCTGAGACATAGCAACTGTCATAAATATGAACCAAAGCAGATGCCAAGCATCTGAATTTTGATCTCATGATCATGGGGATGCTGCAAAAGTCATAAGTGTGAAAAATAGCATAAGTCACTTTTTCAGTACCATTGTAACTTTGAACATTAAATGAACTATTGTAAGACAAGGACTACCTGTATTCCAAGCATGGTCTTACTAAGGGTTTGTAAAGCAGTGCTAAAACATCATGTGATCTTGGTTCTAGCCCTATATTAATGCAGCCTAGGATTGCATTGGCCTCTTTGACTGCTGTTGCACTTCTGAATGCTGTTGCACTGTTGGCTCATATTTAAGTGATTGTCCATTAGGACTCCAAGATCCCTCTCACAGTTCCTTGCATTAAGCCAAATTTTATCTAATCTATACCCACATAGTTGGTTTTTCAAATTTTATCTAATCTATACCCACATAGTTGGTTTTTCACTACATTAAATTCATTTTGTTAGATAGGGCCCAGTGTCTAAGTCTGTCAAGATCTTTTTGGATCTTTTTATTTTCATTTGTTTTTATGTTATAACCTATAAAATTTCAATTTCAATTGAACAGTGTGTTGCCTGGGTACATGTTATTTTAGAAAATAATAATCAAAATATTTACAGCAATAGTCATTACATTGATATTAATTCTGTAATCATCATCATCATCATCATAATGTTTGTTATCCATTTTAACATCTCTCTCTTATAACATTAGTTCTTTTCTTACATTTCCATGTTTTCAATTTCTGTTTCTATTAATCAACAATTGATAAAATAGGTCCCATGTCAAAAAATATTCGGTTTCATCCTTTTCCTTAATTGTTGATGTTAGTCTATCCATCTCTGCACATTCTAAAAAAATAATAATTAATTTTCATCTGTCAGGATTTCCTCACTTTTCCATTGTTATGCAAATACAATTCTAGCTGCAATTAATATATGTAAGATCAAATATATGTTCCCTCTATCACATTTTTCCGGTAAGATACCCAGCAAAAATATTTCAGGTTTCAGATCTAGATGTTGCCTTGTCATTTTTTTCCAACTATGTATGTATTTTTGTCCAACATCTTTTTGCCTTTGGGCATGTCTACCACATATGACAATACAAACCGGGTGTCTGATTACATTTTTAACATTTAGTGGACATGTCCTGAAACATCTTTGCCAATTTTGTTGGTGAAATGTGCCATATATAAAACATTTGTACAAATGTTCTTTATATGCAGTTGACATAGTTCATTTAACATTCCTATCCCAGAGCTTTGGCCATATATCCAATTCTATTGTATATCCAAACTTCTTAGCCCATACTATCATTGTTTCTTTTACTTGCTCACTTTCCATTTTGATACTTAATAAATGGTTATAAAGTTTCTTTATAAGTTTTTCATCCTTCCCAATTAGTATCTGGTCTAATTCTGTTCGTTCTTTATAAAAACAGTACATTTTGGCATCTTTCTCATATCAAGATTGTATCTGCACTTGTGGCCACCATATTACATCAATCCCTTGATTACTTAGTTCTTGCTTAAAGTTCCCCCTTTTCATTCAAAATATCTCTATATCCTATAATTTTTCCATATTGATAATATTTGGATGTATCAATGCCTCCATTGTGGAGAGCCAAATTGGTATTTTCAAATAGTGTTGTTCATTAATTTTTGCCCAAACTGTTAATACATTTCTAATATAGTGTCTTTGGAAATATTTTGTTTTTCCCCATACCGAAGAAAAGCATGCTAACCCAACTGGAGATCATGTCCATCTAAAATTAATAGCCTTTTATTTCTCAAATTAATCCATTCTTTCATCCAAGTAAGTACTAAAGCTTGATAGTACAACTCCCAGTCTGGCCACCCAAAATTCCCTCTCTTTTTGGAATCTTGCAACAATTTCAGACTTATTCTTGCTTTTTTGCCTTGTCAGATATATCTTATTTAATTTTATTTAATTCTTTTTGGATCTTGAGCTTGTCTTCTGGGAACTTAGCTATTCCTGCCAGCTTAGTGTCATTTGAAATTTGATGAGTTCCTTGTTTAATTTCCTTGTCTAGATTGTTTATGAAGATATTGAAGAGTGGGCCTAAAACAAAACCTTGGGGTACCTCACTGCTTCCTTCCTTCCAAGTAGACATAGCTCCATTGAGAACTACATGATGCGTATGATTTGTCAGCCAGGCACAAATCTAGCTGGTGGTGGTGGTGGTGATCCTACATTTTACTAGCTTGCCAAGAAGTAGGTTGTGGTCTACTTTATCAAATGTTTTACTGAAATCTAGATATACTATGTCCACTGATTTAAGAATCATGTCAGCTCTTTTCCATTTGTCTGATATTTTTTACATGTTGAAATATTTCTTTATTACTATTATTGACATATGATGCAAGTCTTAGTTGATTATGAGCCTTAGCTTTCCTGACTTCATTTTTGCAAATTCTGGTTATATGGTAGTTATGTGTCCCTCCTTCCATTTTTATACTTGCCCTTTTTGTCTTTCAATTCATGAACCATAATAATAATACCAATAAAAGGATAGTAAAGAAGACAATAAGTAGGATAACAAATAATAGTACAGTCCTGCTACATGGGTTAGTAGACATTAGGCAACACTGACAGTATTAAGTGTTCAGCAGAGTGATGGTGCGGGGAAAAAACTGCCCATGTCTAGTTGTTTTGGCATACAATGCTCTATAGTACTGCTTCAAGGAAAGGAGTTTAAATTGTTTATGTCGAAGATGTGAGGAATCTGCAGATATCTCTCAGACCTTCTTCTGACCTGTGCAAACACAAGCAACAGAACATAATCACCCCAGAGTCTTGGATTTTAAAAGAGCTGATTTCAATAAACTCAGAGAGAACTTGGGAAAGATTCCATGGATGAAAATCCTAAAGGGGAAAACAACTCAAGAATCTCGGGAAACTCTAAAAAGTATGATCATAGAAGCCCAGACCAGCACAATACCACTGAGAAAGAAAAACAAGAAATCCAAGAAGAAACCAGCACAGCTGCACAAAGATCTCTCTGGCAAATTGAAAGAAAAAAAGGACAAGTACAAAAAATGAAAAGAAGGACATACAACTAAGGCAGAATATCAGCAGATAGCCAGAATCTGCAAAGACGACGTCAGGATAGCAAAGGCTCAGAATGAACAAAAACTTGCAACAAAAGTCAAAGATAATAAAAAAAACTTTCTTCCAACATATAAATAACAAGAAAAAAAATCAAGGAAACAGTCAGTCCTCTAAAGAGAGAAGATGGCAAGGAAGTAACAGGCAACAGAGAGAAAGCAGAACTCATTCTTTGCATCTGTCTTCACGCAAAAAGAGACTATAGCTCAACCTACCAAAAACATAACTGTAAAAGACAGACCAGAAATAAAAGTTAAAATAAGCAAAAAAAATAGTAAGAGAACACCTGTCTGATCTTGATGAAAACAAATCACCGGGGCCTGATGGATTACATCCCAGAGTGTTAAAGGAGCTGGCAGAGGTCATCTCAGAACCACTGCACCATCTTTCAAAAATCCTGGAGCACCAGGGAACTACCAGAGGATTAGAAAAGAGCTGATGTGGTTCCCATCTTCAAAAGAGGGGAAAAAAACAGACCCAGGAAACTATAGACCAATCAGCCTAACATCAATACCCGGGAAGATACTGGAAAAGATAATAAAAAAACAGATCTGCCAACATCTAGAAACAAATACAGTAATAACTAGCAGTCCGCACGGGTTTGTTAAAAACAGATCATGCCAAACCAATCTTATTTCATTCTTCAACACAGTGACTAAATTAGTAGACCAGCAAAATACTGTGGACATAATATATTTAGATTTCAGCAAGGCATTCGACAAAGTAGACCATAACTTACTTCTTAGTAAGCTAGAAAAAAGTGGAATAGATAGCACTACCACTAGATGGACTCACAACTGGCTGGCAAACTGTACTCAACAAGTAGTCCTTAATGGGTCTAAGTCTACAAGGTTCCGTCTTAGGCCCAATACTCTTCAATGTCTTCATTAATGACTTAGATGAGGGAATAGAAGGGGAACTTACCAAATTTGCAGGATACTAAGCTGGCAGGAATAGCTAACACCCAAGAAGATAGGCTCAAGATCCAGATGGACCTTGACAGGCTAGAACACTGGGCCATATCTAACAAAATGAAATTCAATGTAGAGAAAAGTAAAGTCCTAACCTAGGCAAGAAAAACCAGAGGTACACATATAGACTGGGTGAAACCAGGCTCAATAGCATTAACTGTGAGAGGGATCTTGGAGCCTTAGTGGACAACCAGCTATATATGAGCCAGCAGTGTGCAACAGCAGCCAAAAAAGCTAATGTAATCCTAAATTGTATTAACAGAGGGATACAATCAAGATCAAGGGAAGTACTAATACAACTCTATAAAGCCTTAGTAAGACCACACCTAGAGTACTGCATCCAGTTTTGTTCACCACATTATAAAAAAGATGTTGAGACTCTAGAAAAAGTATAGAGAAGAGCAACCAGGATGATTAGGGGACTGGAGGCTAAAACATACAATGAACAGTTGCAGGAACTGGGCTTAGCTAATCTAGTAAAGAGAAGGACCAGGGGAGACCTGATAGCGGTCTTCCAAAATTTGAGGGGCTGCCACAGGGAGGAAGGGATCAAGCTATTTTCTAAAGCGCCTGTAGGCCAGACAAGGAATAATGGATGGAAAATGAATAAGGAGAGATTTAACCTGGAAATAAGGAGAAACTTTCTGACAGTGAGAATAATCAACCAATGGAACAGCTTGCCCTTGGAAGTTGTGGGAGTGCCATCACTTGAAACTTTCAAGAAGAGATTGGACTGCCATCTGTCAGAAATGGTGTAGGGTCTCCCACTTGGGCGGGGGTTTGGACTAGATGACCTACAAGGTCCCTTACAACTCTGATTATCTGTTACATCTGTTAAAGTTCTCACAATTTCAACCCCCTATATCATTTCATCTTTAGTTTCCGCCTCTACTTTTTGGCTGACAAAGTTGGGCTTGTCAGTTGGGTTTGTCAGGCACTTATTTGATCCCCCACTTGATGCAGAGTTTGTCTCCCTGTTGATGTCAGGGCAATTGAAGTCCTTCATTACTATTGTGGTATGTTTCCTGCAAAGATTCTGATTAACAAAATGTTCATCTTTTTTTTTTTTTGCTTGCTTGAGTAGCCTGTAGAATATAACGATGGTAATGTTATTCTTTTTTTCCCCTTTTATATTAAGCCATATATATTCAAGGAGTCTTTCATCCTTGGTTTTATGCATTTCTTACATGTAATGGAATTCCCCCACATATTTGTTAAATCTGTTTCTTTTGAACTTTTTTGTATCCTTTCCACTTTACATTCCTGTTGTGAATTTCATCCCATAAAATTTGGTAATTACCATTATATCATATCTATCCTCATGTATTAGTACTTCAAGGTCACCTTTGTTCCTCAATTTTGAGCATTTTGAGCATTGAGTCCTTTATGGCTGACCCTGGGTATGCTTCCTACATCTCATTTATATCTGACTTTTCCTTCCTTTCCACCACTACCTGTCTCCTTGTTTGGTTGTCTTGGGGTTTATGGTTGGGATTAGATCCCCCTCCTGCTCAGTTTTAGCCTTAGCCTTTTGGATAAGCTGACCTAGTCGTTTTCTTGTGAGGTGCAGCCCATTACCTGACAAAAGCATCTCATGTAGGTAATGTAGACCAGTGAACCTCAAGTTATTTCATTGTAGACCAGTGAACCTCAAGTTATTTCAATGGCACCATCCCTTAAGCCAGTGTTTTATTTCTTAAAAATCTTTATTCCCTCATTGGTTGATCTTTTGTTGGAACTACAGATGAAAACACCACCTATTTGACTATGCCCTGAGACTAGGACATTCTGGATTCAAATTAAAAACTGGCTTCAAGAGATTACTGGTTATCAGATCGAGCTCAGACCAGAAACCTTCCTTTTAGGAATTATTAAAGATAGAATACCAAAAGAAATAAAATATTTATTGTTACATATCACAACAGTCGACAGAATAGCTTTTGCACAGGTATGGAAAACTCCTAATGTTCCTAAAGAAGAACTGATATTACAAAAAGTAACAGAAAGTGCCAAAATGAATATGTTAACGTTGAAATTGAAAGAAGAGATGACTGTGATTATTACCTAATCTGGAATAAATGGTATGATTGGTTAGCAAACAGAACAAAAAAATTAAGACAAGAAACTTAATTGTAAGAAACCTTAAGAATGTAAAATGTAAATTATGTAAGAATATAGAAATAATGATTATAGTTAAAGTTATTAATATTAGATAAATATAAATACAATGTGTTAAGATACTTATAAGAATGTGTATAGATGTCAAGAATGTTGTTGAAACTATGATGTTTTATGTTGAAAATTAGAAACTTAATAAAAACATATAAAAAGAAAAAAAGAAACACCATCTATAACTCTCTGGCTTTCATGTATAGTCTCTTTATATTGTTTTTAGGTTCATTGTCATACTTGTCCCCACATGGAAGAAAAGAAAGGGATAAACATCTGTGAGTGTGATTATTTTAGGAAGGCTCTCTGTCACATCTTTGATTTTTGCTCCTTGTCCAATCTACAAAATGCTGGTTCTGTTCCTCCCTGAAGTGAATCTCCTATACACCAACTATACAACAGCCTTTGGGGGAGAGGAACAGGGGGAGAGTCCAGGCTATTTTTCCTGCTGTCACTAGATTGCTTGATAATGTCCCTTCTGATATAAAATTAAATACTTCATTTTCAAAAAGTCCAAAAGAATTAAAATATTCTTTTGCAAAATAATTAAACTAAAATTTTCTTTTTAAATGTTAGTCTTTTAGTTCTGCTTGTGATTAATGTGGACGTAGAATTTAAATGCATTAAACTAGGTATAGGTTGTAATCCACAGATGTATAAAGGACTGACAAATGAATAAAACAATGAAAAGAAAAATACTTACAATCTCAGCTAGAATGGAAGAAAAGGAAATATCAGCTTGTAGTTAATATAAACAATTACTTTTAAAAAAACAGTACTTTGCAATAATACTGAAGAGGTTCTTTCCATTAAAATGTTGCAGTCTTTACAGTTTTATCACTCACAGGGTAGAATCATAATTGTAGAGAAATAGAAACTGGGTGTATTATTTCTAGGGTAGAGTAATAATTGCAGAAAAACAGAAACTGTGGTATCTTATGGCCAGCTTAGAGCAGAGTTCTACAGTCCTCATAAATCACAGTTTAGCTATTCTAATACACTTGCAGCCTTACTTAAATTTGCAGTTTTGCTTTATGCTTAGTAGTAACAAAGCCTTGCCTTGCAACAGTCAGAGGTTCTGTAGCAGCCAGACTCTGGAAATGATCATTCGGTTTATTCAGATCATTCAGTATATAGAAATTCATATTTAGTTCATTCATATAAATTCAGTGATTAAAATCTGCATTTATGGTTCGAGGAAAAAAACCTTTGTGCACAAATTGCATTCAATTGATTTCAAAAGTATGCATCTCTTAATATTAGAAAAAACTTTGACGTTATACTGAATTTAAAAAAAAACATTTATAGTCATAACTTTGCAGTTGATAAAGCAAAAGAAAGAGTAAATATGGAGTTGGTGTGATTTGTCACCTCTCTCTTTGGCGTAACAAAGGGAAGGGCTCCTCTCTCCCCAACAAAGAATGCAGACAGTCATATCATTCACCTGAGCTCACCAGAGTAAAAATTTTGCATCCAAATAAATTATTCTCTTTAAGTACAGTCTTTTCTCCATCCACACTTTTTCTGGTGGGTGCAATTCTGTGCCTATTTAGGATTTTGTAGATTTTTATTATTTTTTTGCGCTCATTGGTAAGGAGAGACAGTTACACCTCTGCTCTAAGATTTGGAGAAGTTTGTGGCTTCCAGTACATTCTTCTGTGTGGAGATCAACTCACTGGATAACAGTGAGTTTCACTGATAATAGTGAGTTTCTTGCTGACATGCTACAACCATTGAAACTGCTCACTACCTCCTAAAGGATATTAGGCCATGATTTGGGATATCTAGCACATTGGACATGGATTGAAGAAAACGTTTTGTTTTTCAGATCATTTCACACATTCTAAAAGTCTTGTGTGACACCCAAAACTGACATACCCCTTACAACCTGCTGCCATTAGGGAAGCCCAGTGAGTTAACAGGATGCTAAAAACACTACATGATAAACTTTGTCAGGAGAAGCATTTATCAATGCCCCCAAATCCAGCCTGTAGCCTTGTTCCCCTTGTAGACTAGATCTATGAATGATATGGAGATCTCTCCTTATGAGTTGGTGCTTGGGAAGTCACTTGAGCTTATAAAATCTCTAAGCCTAGTAATGCGGTTATCAACTTTATTGGATTCCATGGTGTTGTCTTTGGGCTTAGGTCTGAGAGAAACTGATATTCTATGATTTGGTCATTTTCTCAATTCTGTTATCTGTGATAAGTAATATGTATACTATATTATACAATATTAGACAGCCAGTTTAGACAACCAGTTTGGTGCAGTAGTTAACACATCAGGCTAGAAATCAGGAGATGAGTTCTAGCCCAGCCTTGGACACAAAGTCCTATTATTTGTGATTATTTATTTGTTTATTTTTTATTTGTTTGTTTGTTGTATTTATACTTTTCCCCTCTCAATGATAAGGTGACTCTGGGTGGCTTACAATTTTTTTTAAAAAAGTATAGAAACAATTAAAAAATGTAAACATTATATAAAAACTAAAACCAAGTAAACAAACAACATTGGGATGAGATTTCTTCTTATTCTGTCAACCACTTCCAGCAATGAACACCTTATATAGCAACTGGCAAAAATCAGGTTTTAATACCCTTCTGAAATGCTTGAAGAGTTGGAACAGTTCTCGCTTCTGATCGTAGAATGATTCATAGGGCTGGGGCCACAGTAGAAAAGGCTCTTCCCTTTGACATTGCTAGCTGGAATTTCTTGGCCAATGGGCACCTTCCACTGGAATAGGTGGGGCAGGTTAGTCTTATTGGAGTGAGATGGCTCCTCAAATAGTCTGGACCCATGCCATTTAGAGCTCTGGACCAGTCACTTTTTCTCAACCTTAAGAAGGAATCAATGGCAAGCTACTTTCTGATAAATTTTGCCAAGAAAATTGCAGGGCTTGTTCAAGCAGTCTCCAAAAACAAGACAGGACTGAATGGAAGAATATCATCATCACCATCACCATCATCATTTTAGCCATTGTCTATCCACTAGAGCACTGTCTATCCATTAGAGCATTCATCTATCCATCTATCCACTACACGAAGGGCTTTTTCATATGTTTCCAACCAATATGATCCTGAGCTTTGTTTTGCTAATTGGGTCCATCTTGTAAAATCTTAAAATTTATTTCAGGTTTTCTCCCATTCCATATAAATCTATTGAATGTTTTTTCCAGTCTTGAAAAGTTTTATATGGGAATAAAATTGGTTGCATTTCAAATTTTAAAAAAATTGTCATGGGTAATATATTCATTTTAACATCTGTTTATCCTAACTAGGAGAGTTTAAATTTTTCAACCTTTTAAAGTCTTTTTAAAAATTTCTTTTAAAAGTGTGACTTCTAAGCAAAAGCCATGACTATTGTGGCAATGGTAGCATCAACTGCATTATTCAGATGGTGCAGACACTACCAACTGATTTCTCAGTCTTGTCAGCTGTCCCTAATAGGAGCCTCACACTCTCCATATACTGCACTGATACAAAGTCTTTGCAATATAAAAAGAGGGTGAGATAAATAGTAATTCTGTAAGCTTCAGTAAACTTCCAGATTGAGAAATGAGACTATTCATTTAATCTGTCCTTGCATTTTATATAAAAGCAAAAACAAGTCAGACGAGAGTCCAACGGTTCTATGCTCTGTGAAAATAGTTATATTTTCTGAATGCCTACCACCTACTATGCCAGTCCATGCTTATCTACAAACACTGGATGGATGCACCAGATAAATAGTTTCATGCAATTTATGTTAGGACATTTGCTATTTTTCATATGCATTCAGACTAGCATATTTAAAACTGTTGCCACACAATCAATCCCTGTGGGGATGAATAGTATTTGTAGGCAAATAAAATCAGTCTTTCCTCTTTTTAGAAATCCTTGAAAATATAATATATTGAAATAACAGTATTAAAATATGATAATTGGATATTAAAGTTTGCAAATATATTTTAGAGAAGGGATTTTGTAGAAATATGAAATTATATAAACACTCTAAAACATATTTGCGAATTTTAATATCAAAATATTATAATTTTTATACTGTTATTTTAATATATTTTGCTCTTACATTTCTTGATATGTATGTTCCATATGTTGGCTTTTGTCATTGTCTTTCAGTGTTTTCACTATATCTTTCATTGTGTTTCAGGAATGGTTCTGTACAAAAATTAATTTTGTAGGCAGAACTACTATTAAACATTTCTTGAAATAATCATTAAAAGACTAAAGTACCATTCAACAGTGATTTATCCAACATAATCAGGTGAACTCCCAATTTTCTTTTTATAACCTATTGAAAACAATCTCCTTTTCATATAGATTATTATTTTTTTGGTGGAAAAACATTTTGTTCATATTGCCCAGAGTTTACAATGTTGCCAGCAGGTTCATATCTAGCCACTACAAATGTGGAGCCATCACTTGCAGCTGCTTTTCCAACTCCCATCTTTTTTGTGTTCTTCCAAACCATTGCTGTGAAATGACCTGAAAAATCAAGCACATTGTAAAAATAATGCATTAGCTCTAAAAATAAAAATTTGGTCACAAGTATCAGACCATAGTAAGTAAAGAGAAAGGAATATCAAATTAATAGTTTATGAAAAATAATAGTAGTAATAGTTTATGAAAAGTAATTACATGTGAATGAAAGAGGTTTTCTTTTATAGCAATACCACTTAGACTTATATACCGCTTCACAGCCCTTTTTAAGAGGTTTACAGAATCAGCATATTGCCCCCAACAATTTGGGTTCTCATTTTACTCACAGTGGAAGGATGGAAGGCTGAGTCAACCTTATAAGTTTCTGAAAACAAAAATGTTAAAAACATGCAAATAATGCTTGGTTATTTTTCTGTTTTAGCATGTCAAAGTAAATAGGATAGAATTGCCTCAAATTATAGTAAATTGTAATAATGAATACAAACAAACTATTCTTCCACATGCATATTTTTTCTACAGCAAATGCAAAATAGATTATTGATCAGAGAGAGAGATGGATTTGACTATATTTCAAGCCACTATTGACAGTGGCTTGAAATAAACAGTTCTTGCTTTCAATCTCAATTCAGAGTCAATGTTGATAAGCTGAATTGTTTTGCTTTTTAGACACTGAAGTAAATATTTATTTAATTGTATCATTTGTTTTACTATATCACTGTGTTTGGGAATGCTGTTATTACTGTTATATTTATTTGGATTGACCTGAAACTCTACTATTTGTTCTCTTCTACCTAGCCTTGCACTCAATTTTCTCTGCAACTGATTTCAAGAAGCCTGCTCCTCTGTTATTTATACTTCAATTAGAAGCAGTTTCCAGTAGATTTACCATTAATGAATTTGTCTAATACCCTTCTGAACTAATACCCTCCATATGATGCCATGATGACCACCTTGTGATAGCAATTTTAAGCGATTTGTTATGCCATTTAGTTTCATTGTCTAAATATTTTAATACATATTTATAATATGTAATACAAGAGATATAATATGTATTACGAGAGATTCTTTGGAACACATCAACATTCTCAATTGGATTTGTAACTGGCTAACAAAATATACTCAAGGGGTAATCCTTAATGGTACTACATCTATATGGAGGAAAGTAAGCCATGGGGTACCACAAGATTCCATCTTAGACCCCATATTTTTCAATATTTCCATAAATGATTGAAATGAGAGACTAGAAGGGAAACTTATCACATTTGAAGATGACACTAAGCTGGCAGAAATAGGCAACACCCCAGAAGACAAGCTCAGGATCCAAAAGGATCTTGGCAGATTTGAACAATGGCACTATTCAACAAAATGGAATTTAATGTGGAGAAATGCAAAGTTTTACATTTAGGCAGGAGAAACCAGAGGTTCAAGTACATGTTAGGTGAAACCTGGCTCAAAAACAGTTAACTGTGAGAGGGACCTTGGAGTCCTAGTGGATGATCACTTAAATATGAGCTAGCAGTGTGTGGCAGCAGCCAAACAAACTAATATAATCCTTGGTTGTACAAACAGAAGCATAGAATTGAAATAATGTGAAGTATTAGTACCACTTTATAAAACCTTAGTAGGACCACATCTGGAATACTGCATCCAGTATCTACCACAAAAAAGATGTTGGGACTTTGAAAAAAAAAAGTGCAAAGAAGACCAACTAAAACGATTAAAGTCCTGGAGATTAAAACATATTAAGAACAGTTGCAGGAATTGAATATGGCTAGTCTAGAGAAAAGAAAGACTACAAGTGGCACGATAGCAGTATTCCAATATTTGAGAGGGTGCCACAAAAAGAAGGGGTCAACTTATTTTGCAAAGCACCAGAGAGCAAGACAAAAAATAATGATGGAAACTAATCAAAGAAATGGAATTCTCCTGGAATTAAGGAGAAACTTCCTAACAATGATAATAATTAAGCAGTGGAACAGCTTGTCTTCAGAAGTTGTTGGTGCTTCATCAGTTGTGAGAGATTTTAAGAAGAGACTGTCTGAAATTGTATATGGTCTCCTGCTTGAGTAGGACACTAGACTAGAAGATCTCCAAGGTCCCTTCCAGCTTTCTTGTCTCATTTTATCTCATCTCATCTCATCTCATCTCATCTCACCTCGTCTCCTCTCTTCTCCTATTCTATTCTATTCTATTCTATTCTATTCTATTCTCATTCTCATTCTAAATTATTTGATGCCATCATCAAATACGATTACCTTATGCTCCCTCATTTCCAGATCATTTATGAGCACATTAAAAATATAGCAATTTCTATGAATTTCAAAGCAGTTGAGTATCAAGGTACCACTATATTAATTTGTTTACATTACATCAGGAATTGATCCCTTCTATTTGGACTAAATCCAACTCTAAACACCTCGGTAGGAACTGTTTTAAGGATGACACTGAGATTAAATAAATATAACTAGTTCTAGTGAATATGTTTTTACACATTATTTAACCACTAGGATGTAATATGTGACCAGTTTCATTATTTATGAGATTCATCAAGTCATTGCAATTAGCATAATAATTGCTCTAGTTAAGAACTGACTTACAGAACACTCTTGTTTGTTTAATTTACCAAGTCTTATGAACTATCAAGTCATATGTAAAGCCACAACTAGCACCTGAGTTTCAGTACATTTCAAGAGGGAAATGTGTCGGCTGTCACACAGAGATATATTTGGTCTTTAAACATAACTTAGATATTCCAATTCCTTCTTTTCTTGAATAAGAAGTTAATATATTAACTAGAGGCAGAATTCTGAGAAATTAGACCGAGGCAATAAACATATGCAATTTAATACCCTTCCATAGCTTCAGAATTGACTCACTAGAATTTCAGGGAAGAAAGAAATCCCAGCACATGGAATAAATCTTGCTTAATTCTGTAGATATAAGAAATGTTTTAGCCTTGAATCAGTGTTAGGGTTTAGCGTTAACCCTAAGATTTATTTACATTGTATATATTTATTTTAAAAACTCTAGCCCTAAAAATAATTTATTCTTCTTTATTTTATTATTTATTATTTGATTTTCTGTATAATAAATATTTTTTATTTTATTTTATGAGCAACAGACAGAAAGCAGAACTGCTTAACTTGTTTTCTGCATCTGTCTTTACATAAAAGAAAAAAACTAACCCAACTATTCAAAAACAGTACCATAAAAAACAGATTAGTAACACAAGTTAAAATAGGCCAGAAAATGGTAAGAGAACACCTATCCATCTAGACATATTCAAATCACCAGGACCTGATGGAATACACCCCAAAGTTCTGAAGCAATGGCAGACATGATCTCAAAACCACTGAACCATATATTTCAAAGATCCTGGATCACCAGGGAACTATCAGAGGACTGAAAAGGGGCTGATGCAAGGCCCCATCTTGAAAAAGGCGGGGGGGGGGGGGTGAATTCAAGAATGTACAGACCTATCAGCCTGACATCAATACCTGGAAAAGATCATCAAACAATGAATCTGCAAATACCTAAAGACAAACAAAGTCACAACTAAAACCCAACATGAGTTTGTCAAAAACAGATCAGATCAAAGACAGACAAATTTTATTGCACTATTTGACAAAGTGACAAAATTAGTAGACCAGACAAAAGCTGTGGATATCATTTACTTGGACTTTATTAAGGCATTTGATAAAGTAGACCACAACATATTATTTGATAAGATAGAAAAATGTGGGTCTACCAGTTTGCACCTATTTGCTAGAACCAGTTGTTAACATTCTAAGCAGTTCGGAAAACTGGTTGTTAGAAGAAATTACTGGCCTAATCCTGTAAGGAAGGCAGGAAGGAAACATTCTGGTGTTGCTTACAGAAACTGCCTCTCCGTTAACCCTTATTACATTCTTGGCAGGACTAGACTTCCTGTCTCAGGAACATCTCTGGAGTTTTTTTCCCCTCCTTTGCTGGTACTTTGCTTGTGTGGAGTGACCATTTAAAGTTACAACGGCACTGAAAAAAGTGACGTGACCATTTTTCACACTTACGACTGCATCCCTACAGTCATGAGAGGCCAGGTGAGGAGATGCATGCCTCAATATAAATGATATTGAGTTGGCTTACAGGATTAAGCCAATAACATGACCACCAAGCCATGTCCACCCAGTCACATGACCACCAAGCCCACGCCCACCACTAAAGCCATGTCCACAGAACCACTTGTTAAAAATTTTGAATCCCACCCCTGGTTAGACAGCATCACCACCAAATAGATTCATAACTGGCTGATCAACCACACTCAACATATAGTCCTAATGTAACTGTGTCTACATGGATGGACACATGCAGTCAGTACCCCAAAGCTGTACTCTTCAATATCTTCATCAATTAATTGAGGAGATAGATGGGGAATTCATCAAATTTGCAGATAACACTAAGCTGGCAGGAATAGCGAACACTCCAGAAGGTAGGCTTAAGATACAGAAGGATCTTGACAGACTTGAACATTGGACCCTATTACCAAAATGAAATACAATGGCGAAAAAAGTAAGGTTCTACATTTAATCAAGAAAAAACAAAGTATAGGTGGTACCTGGCTCAATAATAGAAACTGTGAGAGGACCCTGGAGTCCAAGTAAACAATCATTTAAATATGAGCCGGTAGTGTACTTCAGCTGGCAAAATCCAACAAATACTAGGCTACATTAAAAGAGAGATTTTATCAAGATCACATGAAATGTTAACACCACTTTATAATGCCTTGGTAATACCACACTTGGAATACTGGATCCAGTTTTGGTTGCCATGATATAAAAAAGAGTGCAGAGAAGAACAAAGATGATTATTGGACTGGAGGCTAAAACATATAAAGAATGATTGCTGGAATTGGGTATGTCTAATTTAATTTTTTTAAAATGAACTAGGGGCAATGTGGTAGCAGTGTTCCAATATCTAAGGGGCTGCCATAAAGAAGAGGGAGTCAAGCTATTTTCCAAAGCATCTGAAGGCAGGACAAGAAGCAATGGATGGAAATCAAGAAGACAAGCAATCTAGAACTAAGTAAACATTTCCTGACAATTGGAACAATTAATCAGTGCAGCAACTTGTCTCCAGAAGTTGTGGATGCTCCAATATTGGGTGTTTTTAAGAAGAGTCAACCATTTGTCTGAAATGATATAAGGTTTCCTACCTGAGCAGGGCTTGGATTATAAAACTTCCAAGGTCCCTCCCAAATCTGTTGTTCTGTTATTGTTATTCTACTGTAATCTTTTATACCTATATCTCTAAACAAACTGGAGTTTATATGGTATATAATACTTACAGTTACTGTATACTTTGCATTGTCTTCATTAAACTAGCTTTAAGCCATTTTTGGCTTAAAAAAGCTTGACCCCCAGCAATAAATGAATAAATTGTGGTGATCTATCTCCATCTTGTGGTATGATTAGAATACTACAACTTATTTTAAATTATTTATCTTTTTAACTAGTATGGAAACTAGTTGTTTTACAGAAGCAGTTCTATATTTATCTTAACAGGGAATGTTTGCATATTAATATTTGAAACTTAAAGAATTATTTTTAATTTATAATACAAAGTAATCCAAAATCGTTATGGTTGAAAAAGAAGGGCACAGTAGAAATGACACTGCAATACAGCACTCCAGCAATAGTTTTCCTAATATGCTGGTCTAATATGGGCAGTTGTAAAATGACATGGCATGCCCACGTAACATCTCTGAGCCAAGATTTCTGCTGGTTACTTTCAGTTCGAAGTACTGAAAGTACGAAGTTCGAAGTACTGGCTATCAAGATAAAGTTCTTCAGGCACAGGCATATATTTACACACACACACATAAACACACACACAGTGTGTGTGTGTGTGTGTGTGTGTGTGTGTGTCTAAATATATGTGTATACAATATATTTATGTACAGTTGTTAGTCAAAGACTACAATAAAGTTTACCTACCTACTTACTTTCTTATGCCATATAATTAAATTGTGTTAACTGATGGGACTCAGGAAGCAGACCTTCCTTTTTCTCAGTGCCTGTTTGTATTCAGAAATTAGTATCACCCCCACAATGACCTATTTCAGTGATCCTTTAAAACTCTTTCCCTAAGCCTAGAATCAGTGGGGAGAAAAACTTGTAGGATGAGTGTATAATTTTTTCCATTATTCTTTCATATTGGAATAACAGTAGAAGCCAGGATTATGATTTGGGGATATTAAATTTGTTTTATTTGTATAAAATGAGTATGTTTTACACAGTATGAGTATGTTTATACACAGGTGTGCCAGTTCTTTAAGTAATGCTAACCAATATTCCAAAGTTGGTAAAATATTATGGACTAGATTTGAAAATATGAGAATGAATTATACATTATTCCCCACAGCAAAGAGAAGCAGAGATTATTAATCTTATTTTTATCCAAATCAGAGGTTATATCTAATTTTGTGTCTATTTTGAAATTGCTTCTGGATTTTGTGCTTGCAATCAGCAAAAAAAAACACCACGAAACTTTGATTCTGTTTTTGTAAGCTAGACAGGCTTATTGTTATAGAAATTACTTCTACCTGCTGTTGTGTAAAAGCAAAAAGTTGTAGCTTAAAAGTTGTTACCTTCTACCATCCTAAAGAGAGTCGGAAGTTGGTGCTTTATTCTTTTTGTTTTCTCCCATTACACTATATCCCCTCTTTTTTTCTTCCTCTCTTCTTACTTTTTCATGGTTTTTTTTCTTTGTATTTATACTTCAATAAGCTAATAAAAAAGTTAAATTGATAATCTTGGGGCTGACATATACATTTATGGGTAAGATGAGAATTTTAGGTACAAAAGTACATCTAAAAATTGGCTTATATATGTATAGATTTATTTGCAAATATATATGATAATACTTTTTAAAGTACTTATGTGTTCCATGTATACTTGTATATAAACCCATTTTTTAAAAAGATAGATCTCAAATTTTTAACCAAAATACCAGGACCAATGGGTAACTGTGATTTATCCATAGATAAGCCAATTGTGGAAATTAAAAGATATGGCCATTTCCAGAGTCAGCTGGATCATTTTCCACTGAAATCTGCTTACAAATTTGTGTGTTGGTTTCTATGTGATAAGCAAGTAGATATGTTATTCACTTTCTATATGTGACATGGCTCTCTTCACCAGCATAAAGAAAAAAATGATCAGTATTCCATGTAATAGATGTTTAATAATGTGAAAAAATAATGAGCTGTTTTAATTTTGGGGAGGCAGGAGAGTAGTTTTCTCCCCCAGCACACACACACGCACACGCACACGCACGTGTGTGTGTGTGTGTGTAAGAAAACTGCAGGGACTTACCCAGACATAACTGAACAGAAGATATATATATATTACACACACACTTCTGTGTGTGTGTGTGTGTGTGTGTGTGTGTGTGTGTGTATTTTGCATATTGGAAATATAATATTTGTATATTATATAAAGAACCATAATAGCACGGTGGTTAGAATGCAGTATTGCAGGCTACTTCTGCCGACTGCTGACAGCAAGCAGTTCGGCAGTTTGATTCTCACCAGTTTGATTGACTCAGCTTTCCAGCTTTCCAGGGTCGGTAAAATGAGGACCCAGATTGTTAGGGGCAATATCTGACTCTGTAAACCACTTAAAGAGAGCTGTAAAGTACTGTGAAGTGTATATAAGTCTAAGTGCTATTGCTATAGCTATATATTTTGTAAATAAGGCAAGTTCATTAAAATGCAAGTGCAGTATACAAATAAACATAAAATTATTAATAAAATTTCTAAGTAATCCATTTCTTTTCTGGGAACTTAAACTATACCTATATTTGAAATCAATGATGCTTTGAATTAAAACATTAGAGAAGTATTTTAAAATGTTTTCAGCCTCCATATATTCCTATGACTCAAAAATGTTTCTGTCAATATTTGAACATTATATTCTTGTATTTCTGTCATCAAGAGCTTTTACAATTTGGATAGAAACCAAATGTTTATTTTTCTGCCATGATACAGTACAGTGACCAGTATACCTACCAGTCCCTGAGGAAAATCCAGGGCTTTGGAAATTATAATTCTTGATTTCATTATACCATCTGTCAGCTACTTCACTTCCTGCAAGACAAAAAAAACTGTGCAATGGAACTGGAATGAAGTGAACTTTTCTCTTCTCTTCTCAACAGTTACAGATCAACAATTCTTTTTATTAATTTCAGTTTGATTTAGATATTGACCATTAGTCATTATAGTTTGATTTCTTAAGAAATTATTAAAATAAGTTAAATGAAATTGTGAGCACATAATACCATTGAAAGAATTTTTAAATGCCTGGAATTTAAAGCTATGAAATAGATATTTATGAATAAATAATTTGTAATTATTAAAATATTTGCATGCTACTTTCTAAAATCTTTAATTTATTTAACATCAACGTGAATATAAGCACAAGATAAGGGAAAATGTTGATATTGAAGTACTAACCCATATTGGGACTATTTAAAGGCATACATATAGGAACTCCATAAACATAAGTACATGAGACCGGGGACAGGTTTGTGCACACTGTTATATCAGAATGGGACATTTCACTATGTCCAGCTTGCCATTGCCAACTCACTATTACCAAGTTGCCGCAGGACAACTCCACATGGCTAACTCACCATGGAGACAACTCATTGCGGGCAGTCGGAGGAAGAACTTTAAGAGTTGTTAACCTCATTTTACAAAACTTCTTCTCCGGCAACATTGAATTGTTAACTAGGGCATACAAAACCTTTGCCAGACCAATTCTCAAATGCAGCTCATCTGCCTGGAATCCGCACTGTATATCGGACATTAGCACAATTGAGCTGAGTTCAGGGGTATTTCTCCACGAAAGTATTCCACTCCTCCACTCACAATAGAATTCCCTAAGCCTCCAGTCTTGAAATTTTGGGCCTGGACAATATAGAACTGTGCCGCTTGCAGTCCAATCTAAGCATAGTACAAAAAATTGTCTGTTACAATGTCTTACTTGTCAATGACTTCTTCAGCCTCAATCACAATAATACATGGGCAAACAACTGATACAAACTCAAGGTAAACCACTCCAAACTTGATTGCTGAAAATATGACTTCAGCAACAGAGTGATCAACGCCTGGAATGCCCTACCCAACTCTGTTGTTACAGCCTCAACCCCTCACAGCTTCAACGTCAAACTGTCTCCTGTGGACCTCATCCCATTCCTAAGAGGTCCTTAAAGGGGGCATACATAAGTAAACCAGCATGCCTACCGTCCCTGTCTTACTGTCCCCATTTATCTGTATTTACTCCCTTTGTTCTTGTTTATGTTCATACTTATACTTGTTATCTTGTACATGCTTGACAAATAAATAAATAAACCAGGTGGGCAGGCAGGGGAGAGCGTGGGTAGGGAGAATGTGTGGGGTGCAGTGGTCAAGCTAATAGGCAGGCAGAGTGGGCAGGGTGCGGCAAGATTGCCTGGGCAATTGGAGGAAGAGCCAAACAGGTGACCGAGTGGTAAGCAGCAGTGGTGGGTTTCAAAAAAATTTCCGACCAATTCGGAGAGCTTGCTTCGCAGAAGGAGAGCCATGCAGATAAGCAAGTGGTGAGCAGAACACACAGAGTAGGTGGATAGGTGTTGGTAGTGTCAGGGATTTTTGGTTCATTGTGTGAAGGATGTGTTTGTGTTTATTTTCATGGTCATGGTCATGATGTGCACTGAAGATGGTGTTTGATTTCATTTACGAGGTGCAATGACAATAAAAGTAAACTAAACTAAACTAGAGCATGCAGGGTGCAGCAGGAGGTTAGACCATACCACCAGCTGTGGTAGCAGCCAGAACAGAAAGTGCAGTGTGTGTCCTGCCATGCAGAAGCAGCCACCCACCAGCCAATTGGTGCTCGGTGCAGGCTGCCATGGGATTACTTGAAAATGAATCTGAGGCATAGGAAGCTCAGTGTTATTTTTTTTCCCCTTGAGAATATATGCATATTATCTGAAAAAAATAAGTCCCAATGCCTGGCTGAGTTGCCTAAATTCAATCCTAGGAATCCTAGTTGCTGCATTGGGCTCTGGACAGAAGAGGCCGAGGATGGTGGGGCAGGCAATATAGGGCCACCAGCTGCATGGGGAGGATAAGGTGTGCTGGCATCACCGTGGACACATAAGATGCATTGGACAGAGCCAGGGGTGTTCTGGGTGCTGCCATGGCCCATGTCAACTTGCACAAAACATTGGTTGGCCAGTAACTGGGCTGCTGCGGCTGCTGCTGTGTGGTGGGACATGCTCTATGCTGCTTCTTCTGTTAGTGGCATGGTCCATCCTCCTGCCACACTCACAAGCTCTGCCAATCTGCTCTCTCACCTGCCACACCCAGCACAGTCTGCCAACCTGCTCACTTATTTATCCACCTGGTTTTTCCTAAAGCCACCCATGGTGAGTTATCCCCGCCCCCGCCCCCCCCCCAGTGAGTTGACAGTGTGAAATTATCCTGTGTCAACTTGGCAAAGGCGAGTTGGCAGAAGCGAGTTGGCCAGAGCATGCTGGCCAGAGCAAGCTGGCTGTGGTGAGTTGTCCTAGATCCCTACAGCTCAGCCAAAAACATTGCTGTAAAAATGGAAAAATCTTTATATATATATTACCTTGAATTCATGGCTGATGACGGAAAGGCAATATGAGATGGCATATATACTATGCCCTGCATATTCCTTTTCTAGTTTCACTTATCTTCAACAACTTTTTCCAATAATTGGGCCACTGTTGTTGGCATCTTTCAAATCTTTGTTACCTTATTCCTATTCTCTGCATTTTATTACAACAGTACTGTGAGGTAGACTGAGGAGAAATATTGTCTAGCCTCAAGTTATCCTATGAGCTTCATGATTAAATAAGGACTTGATTTGATCTTACTACTTTAGTCTAATAATTTAATTACTTTCCTACATTGATCTACCAAAACTATCCAGCAATAACAGATTAAGGCACAGCAGCATTAGATAAGGTAGAGAGAAGATAACTATCCAAGAATAGTTCAATCCCTTTACTTGTGACCAAATAGAATGTCTGAAAAACCAAGAATACAAGTGCTTGATCTATTGAAAATTTTGGTTGCAAATAACTTCATCTGTTTTCTGCAAGGCATTTTAATATATTCTGTCATTTACTAAGCTTCCCTCTCCCAAATATTCTAATACTTACATTGTACATGTTACTTTTAAAGCACACATTTGCAAATACATATTTAAATTTTGGAGATATATATTTAAGCATATTTTTAAAAAGTCTGCAGATTGATATATAAATAAGTCAAGTTTATGGATATACACAAGCAAATCAGAAAGATTTATTTGCTCAATAAAGGAGTGGGATGAAAAATCAGAATAAGGAAAGGAATGGAGAGATGTCACTAGACCAGGTTTAAGGGAAATTCAAATTTCCCTTAAGTTCGCATGGGTAGGAAAGAAATAAAAATTAAGGGAACCTTTCCATATTTTAAAAAGTGCTACAAGCAACATTCAAGAGAAATTAATGTTGAAGCTCCCTTTAAAATAATATTTCCAGATCATTTTCCATAATGCAGAGTTCCCCTTTTCCAAAAATTTAAAAAAAGGGGGGAAATTTACATGATACACTTGACTTCATTCCATTAGTCCATAAAATTCAAAATGTCTCTTGATTTGGTCTGCTTATAGTTCAGCTATCCATCAGAGTAAATGGAATGTGCATAAATGAATCTTGGCACAGAGCTGCTCCTTCTGGAACATGTGGGATAATTCGCATAGAAGCTTACACTGCATAATATTTAGAACCCTAGATAGGGTACAATATCTATGAAAGATTAACAGGCTGTTGAGTAGATATTTTAAATGCATTTATCAATTGGGGTTCTGTTTCTATGTGCTACAGCTTACACTATATAAGATTTGTTTTTGTTTTTTACACTAAAAGGTTTAATACATGCTTTTCGTATATAGGAACAAAGATTTATTTTACCTGATTGATCGTATGAAGCCCATGCTAGATTTTCTCCACATTTTCCACTGCTAGATTCAGGACTGTGTTTGAGGATTCTTGTGCTAGCAAGTGCTTCTGAATACCTTGTTTAATACAATAAGCAAGTATTTGCTAAATATAGAGAGCACATAGCCTAAAGGATTTAGTCAGAAGTATACATTTAATTTGAAAAGAAATTTTACACTGGTGGGGAAAAGCCATCTATCTCCACTTTTCCTGCTAACCTTTCCTGTTTTATTGCACCACCTCTGCTACCTTGAGTACCATGGTTTTCTGCTGATTTACAGACAAGTGGATTGCTTTTTAATATCTAACTGGGCCTACAGAGTCCCAGCACTAGCATGGTGCTTATTTTATTTAATAAGGTTAAACTTCTTGCATGTAAGGTTCCTCCTCTTCGGTATTGAATTTTTGTGAAGACATTTAGAATGTCTTCTACTTTTCAATCATGTTCTAGTTTGTACTTCTTGCTGTACCTAGATCTTGTCACAATTTGATTTGGACAACGAATACAGTCTTCTGTTGACTCAAACATTATTCCCTTTGAAGTAGATAGGTCTTTGTTTATTTCAATGTTCCTGCTCCTGGATTTGCAATAGTTCTAATTGCTATTTAATTCTCCAGCCTGAAGAAGCCAATAGTTGTTAATATAACTTAGGTTTAGTGTTATTTAAGCCAACAAATGTATTTGTTCTTCTGGTGGCAGAAGTTGCTTGGAACAGGTTTGCACAAGTATATTTTGACAATTGCATAGACTTTGGGCAGTTTACAATGTTAGCAAATTGCCCCTCATTTTACCAACCTCAGAAGGATGGAAGGCTGAGTCAACCATGAGCCCCATTAGGAGCAAACTCCAAGCTGTGGACAGAATCTGTCTGCATTCTAATCACTATGCTGCCAGGGCTCCTGTTTATGACCATCCTTCAATTTGGAAGCCTTAGCAACAGTTATTCATGCTATTTAGCAATATATTTTATATAAGGCTACCTTTGAATGTATAGAAACTTTCAGAGAAATGCACTGAAGATAATCTGAAATCTAGAATTTTTTTAAAAAAATCTACATCAGAACCCAATTATGCCATCTATGAATAGTGTAAAGCAGGACATACATGAATCAAAAGAATAAGTCTCTTCAATTTGCCACAATAGCTGAAGAAGAACCATGAACCTGAATTACTTGCAGAAGGCAAGCAATCAGGCTGTAGAAAAGCAGAAATAGCATGTGTAATATCTCTCTCTTCCTTCAAAAGCAGATTTATTTTTCTACAATATATAACAAGTAACAGACAATCAGAGTTGGAAGGGACCTTGTAGATCACCTAGTCCAACCCCCTGCCCTGACAAATGGCAGTCCATTTGAAAGTCTCAAGTGATGGTGCTCCCACAACTTCCGAGGGCAAGCTGTTCCATTGGTTGATTATTCTGTCAGAAAGTTTCTTATTTCCTGGTTAAATCTCTCCTTGTTCAGTTTCAATCCATTATTCCTTGTCTGGCCTACAGGCGCTTTAGAAAATAGCTTGACCCCTTTCTCTCTGTGGCAGCCCCTCAAATATTGGAAGACCACTATTAGGTCTCCCCTGGTCCTTCTCTTTACTAGACTAGCCAAGCCCAGTTCCTGCAACCATTCATTGTATGTTTTAGCCTCCAGTCCCTGGTTGCTCTTCCCTATATTTTTACGGAGTCTCAACATCTTTTTTATAATGTGGTGAACAAAACTGGATGCAGTACTCTAGGTGTGGTCTTACTAAGGCTTTATAGAGTTGTATTAGCACTTCCCTTGATCTTTATTGTATCTCTCTGTTAATACAAGGATTGCATTAGCTTTTTTGGCTGCTGCTGCACACTGCTGGCTCATATTTAGCTGGTTGTCCACTAAGACTCCAAAATCCCTTTCACAGTTAATGCTATTGAGCCTGATTTCACCCAGTCTATATGTGTACCTCTGGTTTTTCTTGCCTAGTTGTAGGACTTTACTTTTCTCTACATTGAATTTCATTTTGTTAGATATGGCCCAGTGTTCTAGTCTGTCAAGATCCATCTGGATCTTGAGCTTATCTTCTTGGGTGTTAACTATTCCTGCCAGCTTAGTATCATCGGCAAATTTGGTAAGTTCCCCTTCTATTCCCTCGTCTAAGTCATTAATGAAGACATTGAAGAGTACTGGGCCTAAGACAGAACCTTGTGGCACCCCACTGCTTACTTCCCTCCATGTAGACTTAGACCCATTAAGGACTACTCGTTGAGTACAGTTTGCCAGCCAGTTGTGAGTCCATCTAATGGTAGTGCTATCTATTCCACTTTTTTCTAGCTTACTAAGTAGGTTGTGGTCTACTTTGTTGAATGCCTTGCTGCAATCTAAATATATTACGTCCACAGTATTTTGCTGGTCTACTAATTTAGTCACTGTGTTGAAGAATGAAATGAGATTGGTTTGGCATGATCTGTTTTTAACAAACCCATGCTGACTGCTAGTTATTACTTTACTTGTTTCTAGATGTTGGCAGATCTGTTTTTTTATTATCTTTTCCAGTATCTTCCCAGGTATTGATGTTAGGCTGATTGGTCTTTAGTTTCCTGGGTCTGTTTTTTTTTTTTCCATTTTTTGAAGATGGGAACCACATTAGCTCTTTTCCAGTCCTCTGGTAGTTCCCTCCAGGATTTTTGAAAGATATGGTGCAGTGGTTCTGAGATGACCTCTGCCAGCTCCTTTAAACTCTGGGATGTAATCCATCAGGCCCCAGTGATTTGATATATGATGTGGGATGAGACAATGGGTCTACCTGGTACGGTAGTATTCATCTTCATTGCTGAGTTGCAATTCAGATGTAATCCATTAAAGTTTAATGTGTTGCCTCTCTATATTAGGCACTATTATGTACGACTTTCAGCTAGTTGGCAATTTTCTCCCTACCCCAGATAACAAAGGAGACATTGCTACCTTAATGTAATCAGCAGAGCTTCTTTTTCAATATCTGGAACAGTTGTTCTCAAGGGGCAATGTTGGCATTATGCAGTCAGATTACAGGTGAATTCTGCTTCTTGCCATTTTCAAGGTTAACAACTCCCTTTTGCGAGAACAGGTGGACCACTGTGAGACTGATGTGCAGCACAAACAAATCACTTGATCCTGTTCTAAGCAAGGAGTAGTGATAGTGATGAGTGAGATAGCCTCTTTTGAAATTACATGCCCTCTTTTCAGCTTTCAGGTGTGGGCTAGATGGACACTTCAACTGGCTTCTACACAGTGTGGTGCCTGTGAAGGGTCAGATCAGGAAAATGTTCAATACTTGGGGGAAGGGGATTATGCCAGCTTTTCTTTTAAAAATATTAGACGGTAACCAAAGTTTGCCTTTTTTTAAAAAATCATGAAGTACAGAGATGACTTGGAAAAAAATAGGTAGTTACTGTAAATAACAACATCATCATCAACATCAACAACATCAATAATAATAATAATAATAATAATAATAATAATAATAATAATAATAATAATAATAATAAAGCAGTTTGGTTAAAAGCACCAGACTGTGAGTTCAAATCCTGGTTTAAGCATAAAATGCAAGAAGAGGGCAAGCACTTCTGAAAATTTTCTGAAAAGATTTATGAACTGAGGCATCTGCCAAGAGTCAAGACTAGTATGAAGGCTTGTGCACACAGAGAAGGGTGTGTGTGTGTGTGTGTGTGTGTGTGTGTAAATTGTACACTGCATTTGTTACTCTGGAAGACAAAAATATCCATATAATATATAAATAACATTAATATGGGATCTTACTAATTTAAATTATTGTGGCAACAAATTGTTTAATTCTAAACAAATGCATTTTATACAAATTACTATACCAGATATATAGCCTGTCACCAATTTTCCTGTAAAAATGGTATTATCTTTGAAGCTAAATATTTCATAAACATAAAAAAGTATTAAATGTTGGTTTAAGTAAGTATATTCTTAAGATCCACATTGCAGGTAGGCCTTAAAGTACAATCTGTCACTAAAAAGCTATTTGAGGTTACGGCAGACTTTCTAAAAACTACATACAACCCTGTTTCAAACTTATGATGGCTGCCAGTGGTGGGATTCAAATTTTTTTACTACCGGTTCTGTGGGCATGGCTTTGTGGGCGTGGCAGGGGAAGGGTACTGTAAAATCTCCAGTCAGAGGTGGGATTTGCTGGTTCTCCGAACTACTCAAAATTTCTGCTACCGGTTCTCCAGAACTGGTCAGAATCTGCTGAATATCACCTCTGATGGCAGCCTATGATCATTGGCCCTTATAACTGACCACAGGGACACTCTAGGTTAGTACCGCCACCCCGCCTCTTTATCCTGCCTAAACAAGGCCTTGCCAGGCCAGGGCCTACTTCCCATGGTTCCTGGAAGCAGCACCATTTTCAGTACTTCTAACAATTTACTAGCAAAATGGCAACTGATTTTGGAGCTTTCTGCCTCAATCAGCTGGTCATTGGGAGACTGCAAACTTCTCCTGGCCCTTGTTAGGTTTTGGGGAAGCCAGCCGTATGCAAAGGTGGCAGCTTCAGAAAGAGCTTCCCAAATTCTTTCCTTTGCTTAGCCCCTCCCTGCTGCAAAAATTCACATTTTTTCAATAAAAAAACAAAGCTGGATTTACTGCATGCCTGGAAAGTTACTTCAACCCAGCAGTAAAGTTACTTCAACCTAGCAGTAAAGTACAGTAAAGTAATCCAGCAGTTACTTACTTTACTGCTGGGTTGAAGAGCAGAAAAAAGAAAAGAAAATCTTTTTGCAGCTTGTTTGTGTTGAAGAGCTGAAAAAACGTGGAGAAGTTGAGCCGGAGAAGCAGTGGAGAAGTTGTGGCAGCAGTGTATCAGCAGTTGAGGAGCAGCTGTGGACAAAGTGCCTTGGTGGATCAGCTGTGCTGGAAAATCTAGGGTGAAATGGGCAAGGTCGTGTGGTCCTGATGAATTGTCCCAGTCTAACCAGGATAGAAGCCCATCCCACAAGTATGGCTTCATCCACCAAGCAGGAAGGCTTGTTTGGGAGTCTCTCTGGAATTAGAATGAGGTGCTGGGCCTTAATCTAGCTGAACTCTTCCACCCTCCTGGGCTGCTTTTAGCTTTAAAAAGCTTTTTGGTGTTCCTCTGTCTCAGTAGTGGCCTCCCAGGGCCTCCTCCAACACCCATGCTTGTTTAGCAACTTGCACATTCATTAAACCGTAGCAATAAGCAGAGCAGGGAATTGTGTGGGGAGGTCATTCCTCACTTAACATCTGTCACCACTTTCAGCTATAATGGGCCGCAGGCTCCATTACAGTCAAGGGCTACCTGTATCAAAAAAAATAGTCTGCAACCAAAGTATAATACTATCATACAATCAAGAAGATCTAATTGTACTTACTGCTGTGCTTCTCTATTTAATTTTTTACAGAGTTTTAGTGAAGGAACGCCATGCTTCTTCCTATAGTCATTGTGGGCTCTTAAGACTTCTTCTGAAAATTGCTTGGAGGCTAATGGAGTATAAAATATTAGAAATATTACTGAACAACAGCACATTAAAATGCAAAATCCTACAGTAACTTACACTTTAAACTGTAAAGAACAACAACAGTTTTACCAATTTATAGAAAACTTACTCTACAATATTTGTATCTCGGATATAGGGACACTACAGAGATACATTTTGGAATTCAAATTCAAAATCAACTTGATCCATCCATTCATTCATTATTCTTTTCAACAATTAAATGGTTGATAAGTGTAGGCACAGATTAAGCTAGTTAACCTTCCAAACCTTCCTTTAGGGAAGACAGTCCTTCTTTTGTAAGTTCTGTCCTCTCTCGAAAAGTGTCCTCCTACATGTCCTCCTTTTTGATATTTGAAGACTAATCTGTAAATCTCCATATTTGATCGATGCCGATCCGATCCGTTGTGTGCGATGTGACGTATTTGTATTTGACATGGTGATTCGTCAAGGCTCGGTACAGTGTGGCGAGACGCGATTATGAGACGCATGTGCTCCACACAGGAAAAATGTTTTGAAAGAGTGCGCCATGTGCAAGAGCACACCGTGCACAAGAGTGCACCGCACGCAAGTGGCTTTAGTTTTTTCTTCAATTTGTGTCCTCCTTCTCATTGTAAAAGTGTTGGTCACCTTAGTTAACCCTAACCTAATATCTCCTAATATTCCTATGGGGATTCTGCTGACAATATGTGGGTGACTGTGCTGTCCTTTATTCATCTCTGACCTCTGTTTCAAAGTATGTTCAGGTAATCCTTGATTTATTGCCATTTCTTCAACAACCATTCAAAGTTATAACAGCACTGAACAAAAAAGGGCATGTGATCCATGCCCATTGCACTGCACTTGTGGTTTGTCACATGACCCATCTGCACTTAAAACTTCAGGGACAATTTAACTCCCATCTACTTGCTTATCTGCCCTTCACCTAGGATTTTCATTGCCCTGCACTCTGATGCTCTTCTAACTTTTACTGTCTACTTGTTCCTATTGCTGACATGAAGTGCATAGTTGGCTGGGATTTGCACTGTGAAAAAAAAAGCCAAAAACAGCCACACTAGTGGTGGGATTCAATTTTTTTTTACTACTGGTTCTGTGGACGTGGCTTGGTATGCGTGGCTGTGTGGTCATGTGACTGGGTGGGCATGGCTGTGTGGTCATGTGACTGGGTGGGCATGGCCAACTCAATGTCACTCACATTGAGGGGCGCCTCACCTGGCCTCTCCCTCCCTCAGGCACTCCTTGCCTCATCTTGCACGTTATGGTAAGAGAGGAAGCTTTTTTAAAGTCATCTTCCCCTTGATACTAGATGAGATTTTGCCATCAGAAGACCTGATGTACATTTCCAAATATTGTTTATCACCATTCTCTTGGTAAGACTGAGTGGAGAGATTTATAAAGAATAACAAAGTTGAAAGGGACCTTGGACAAATTTTTCTTAAAAACCTCCAGTGATAGTATACCCACAATTTCTGAAGGCATCCCATTTCTCTTATTAATTGTTCTCACTGTCAGGAAATTTCTTCTTATTTCTTGGTTGGATCTGTTTGATAAATTTCCATCTCACAGATTCATCTCACAGTTACTTCTGTTGAGCCAGGCAACACTATTCTATATCTATGCATTTGGTTTTTTTCTTGCCTAAGTGTAAAATCTTACTTTACTCTCCATTAAATTGCATATTCTACAGTGGTATTCAGCAGTTTGTGTGCACTTGCAAGAAAAGGAAGCATTTAATTTTGCAGCCTGGCTGCATCCCCTGAGCAGCGACCCTAGCATTGGCGGCCGCTGCTGCCTCGCGAGACAGACAAGTCCACCAGGCATTCCAGTTTCCCGGGGACAGCGCGTGAAGGGATGATCATGCCTGGGTCCGAGTTGCCTGGAAACAATGATGGGACAGCAGTGGAACTTCCTCCTCTCCCTCTTTTGGGGAGATATACAAACAAAGGAATGGGAACTTCCAGCCAGGTTTGCCCTGCAACCTCACCCACCCCCACTGGCAGCTCTTGCCTGGACAGCTGTTTGGCTTTACCTTGCCCTTACCTTCCTCCCACGGCTAGTGGCACAGGGAAGGCCAGTCCCTTCAGTTCCAGCAATACCCTGTGATACTTGCCGATGGCTTCCTTGCTCTTTGGCTTTTGAAATCCAACACTCTTGGATTTCAAGAGTGCTCTGGCTCTGCAGCCGGAGAAGTGGCGCTGGATTTCAAAAAAGCCAAGCAGCTCAGTGCTACAAGGAGAAGTGCCGGGAAGCCATCAGCAAGATGGAAAGCATTCAGCTGGTATTCAGAGGCAAGTGGGAAACTTCAGAAAAAGTGGTGCAGACTATTGGCTTGCCTCCCAGTCAGTGCAGGAATGACACGAAATGGTGCGGGCTAAGGAAAGTCCATGCACGCTTGGAAGCAAGACAGGGCATGGTGTGATGGGGCTGTTTTGTTCCTCCTTACCTCGCGCCGGTGCTCTTTTGTCAGTTTCATCTGCAATGCCCCAGGCCACGCCATGGAGTTTTCCCCACCCACCACCACCCAGATGCCCTTGCTTCTCCCAAGCATTTCTTTGCCTACCTGATGTTCCTGCTCTGTCGTGTTTCTTGTCATGGTGTGCAGGATAACGAAAGTTTGTGTGGGGCTAAAAAGAAAAATCACTCAATCAATTCCAACTTCGCAAGATCTTTTTATTTTGCGAGAAGTTGGAATTAATTGATTGAACTGTTTTTATAGCCCCCCATAAACTTTCATTTCCCTGCACACTATAGTGAGATAGGAGCTGCAATGGAGCTGGACATCAGGTAGCAAAGAAATACTTGGGGAAATTGGGGAAAGCGAGAGTATCTCTGGACGGTGTGGGTGGGGAAAACTCTTCTGCCCACAAAGAGAAGAAGAGAAAGGGGAAGAGAAGGAACTGAAGGAGCTCTGTCTTGCTCCATGCGCCCCAATGAAAGGCAAGGGCAGCCCAACTGCTTCCCTTCCCCGCAAAGAAGGTAGCAAGCATGGTAGACCTGTGGGTCATGTGAAAGTGGGTAGGGAAGGTAGGCAAGCGAGCCTGGGCCCGGGAACCACTGGGAAGGATGCGGGAAAGGCAGGCAAGCATGACGGAGACATAGGCCACATGGAAGGGAGTAGAGAAAACAGGCAAATGGGCCTGGCCATGGGGACCGCCGGGAAGGCAAGGAAACATGGCAGGGCTACGCGCCGTGTGGAAGGGGGCAGGGAAGGCAGGAGGGGACAGTTGGGGAGGCAGCTAGCTAGGCCCAACTCACAGGTTTACTTACCCAGGCAGACAGATCAGTGCCCCTCAGTTGGGCCACAGGTACCATGTGAGACTGTGTGGTCAATGCAAGCGATGAGCCACACAGTTTGCTATGCTAGGGAGGCAAGATGAGGAGTAACTGGACGGGGCAGGGTGGGTAGGGTGAGCAGGCAGGCAGGGGTGGGGCCAGCCAGAGGTGGTATTTGCCAGTTCTCCGAACTACTCAAAATTTCCACTACTGGTATGCCAGAACAGGTCTGAATCGGCTGAATGCCACCTCTGATATAGTTCCATTAAGGACTATACGGTGAGTGCTTTTGTCAGCCAGTTACAAATCTATCTGGTGATGATGCTATCTATCTCACGTTTTTCTAGCTTAGCAAGAAATAAGTTTTGATCAACTTTGTCAAATCCAAGTATACTATTTCCAACTGTACTATTATCCAAGTATACTATCTTCACTGCATTTTGTTGATGCACTAATTCAGACATTTTGTCAAAGAATGAAATAAGATTTGTTTGACATGATCTGTTTTTGACAAGGCCGTGTTGGCTACTGGTTATAACTTTGCTTGTTTGTAGCTGTTTGCAGATTTGGTGCTCTATTATCTTTTCTAGGATCTTCCCAGGTACTGATGTCAGGCTGATAAGTCTCTCCTCCCCCGCAATTTCTTGAAGATGGGAACCACATCAGTTCTTTTCCAATCTTCTGATAATTCTTCATTTCTCCAATATCTTTGAAAGATAGGTTCAATAGTTCCAAAATCTCTTCTCCTATCTCCTTCAGTATTTTAGGATGTAATCCATCAGTCCTAGTGATTTGAATATCTGCCCGTGGAAAAAGCCAGCTTCCAATAAGACATAAGCTCTGTAGATAGGTGCTAAACTTAACAGGCATTAGTGATGCAGGGTTCTAAACCTGCATCATGCCTCAAAACCATGGCCATGTTAATAGACCAAACTATGGCATATTATCCCCTGCAAAAATCATGCTGAGTCCTTTCAGATAATTATGTTACTTACTTAACATAAGTAAGATTTAAACAATCACTTCTCCAATTTCATTACAGACCCACTTTTTAAATTTTTCTTCAATTTTCTGCTCTAGCTGGAGACCTTTATTCTCCCTCTCTGGAACACTTTTCTTCAATTATAGAAAGCAGAATCCAGTTTCAATTGTGCTTATAACACAATTGAAATAACAAGCTTGATAACAAAATTCAGAACTTGTTTCTTTTCATTCAGCCAAACATTATATTGCTAAACAAATTAAAGTGTATTTGTTGTAAATTTGCCCCACCCTGCACTGCAGTCACAGATACTTTTTTTTCTCTCTGCTGACTCAGAGGCTACTCTCTCCCCTTAGCCATAAACAGTTTAGAAAGGCAGCCGTGTTTATTTCTTAGTAGTCCTGGTGACCGTTTCATTTTGCTTGCTTATTTATTAGCTACCCACTTGCAAATTAAATTAACCTATTTTTCAAAGCTTTCCATGGGTTCTGAAAAAACAACCCAGTACAGCTAGGGAAAGAGGGAAAGGAAAAAAAGTACTTTTTTATCTGCAGAACTGAAGAAAGAATGGTTTAAGATTGCAACATCAAAACCAACAGCCAAAAATCCTGAGAATGAGGTTCCCATTTCTGGTTAAGAAGATTAAATTTTATGAATTTAGTTATTTAGTTTTCATGAGTTTAGTTATATGTTGTATACTGTCTTTAGTTATTAAGCAAAATAATCACATGAAATTATTGTATACATTTTCTCCTAAACTTTGCACTTCTGCGCGGATTTGGGCTTTCAAGAAAGTATAAACAATATGTAAATGTAATCATTTATTTCATTTATTTTTATGGCTTTTAATTTTAGAAAAGGAGTTGTACTTCTGTTCTTTTGAGGGTAAATTGTGGCATTTTGCTTTTGCTAAACTAAAAACACTCCTAGAAACAAAGCAGGAAGAGTGGACATTATCCAAACTAAAAAAACAATGGCATTCAGAGGTTCACCATCAATTCAGAAACATCCAGCACCACCTTAAGCATTGTTTAGGGTAGGCTAGGCAAATACAGGTAGTCCTTGACTTACGAGCACAATTGAGCCCAAAATTTCTATTGCTAAGTGAGAAATTTGTTAAGTGAGTTTTGCTCCGTTTTATGACCTTTCTTGCTGCAGTTGTTAAGTGAATCATTACAGTTGTTAAAATATTAACGTTGTTAAGTGAACCTGAATTCCCTATTGATTTTGCTTGTCAGAAGTTTGCAAAAGGTGATCACATGACCCCATGCCACTTCCATAAATATGAGTCAGTTGCCAAGCATCTGAATTTTGATCACATGTTCATGGGGATACTGTAATGGTTGTAAGTGTGAAAAATGGTCATAAGTCACTTTTCAGTGATGTTATAACATTGAATGGTCACTAAATGAACTATTGTAAGTCTAGCACTACTTTAAACATTTTGATTCCTGAGCTATTATCCTCAGTTGAAAAGTACTACAACTGAAAAGATGCATCAGATGCAATGTATACTGCTATTACTGTTTTACTTTACATGAAGTAATTGGTTATGGGAATGAGTAATGAAAGAAACTGAAGGAAAATTATCAGGCAATATGGACTGGATTTCTCTGCTGAACTCACAATACATATTTCCCTTCACCAAAAAAAGGAATTACATGTACTCCCATTTAGCACTTTATCAGAAAAAAACTATATTTTCCACCAATGTAGGCTTTAAGATGGCATTGATACGTATAGATCCCTCTTATGATTATCAAACTTCAGTAACTATAATTCTTATAAAAATCTTCTGTATGGCCAAATAACATTAGATGATGTTGAACTGAAATGACATTATTTGGCCATTGGTCATTAGGGGCCATAATCTTTATTAATGATAAGAGATTGTGAAAGCATCACAATTAATGGGGTTAATGCATTTGTTTAGTTTTTGTGAGGGCATTGTTGTACTGTTTATTGTTCTAGCAGTTTTAGTCTATAGGCAACCAGGTTTGGGTCTTTGGTCAAGAAGGCTGTCTGTTTATGTAAGTTTTAACCATTTTAATTGTTTGGAGGAAAGGTTGTTAATCACCCACAGTCTTCTGAAATGGCTAGCATATCAAATCTAATCTAATTAAATTGTTATTACTAAATCTCTTATAATGAAGAAGCCAGCTACAATATATTGCCACTTTAACAATATTTAAAAGCCCTGTCAGAAATTAAATGTGATCATCAAAGCCCAAAATCAGCAGTCAGAAATACTAACCATTTTCAGGGAATTAAATGTCTTTTGAACTGCATTCTAATTCAAGATAACATTAACCACTAAAACAAAATATGTTAAATTTAGAACAGCTTCTATTAAAATTATATTGTTTCCAGATTCTGAGAGTTCTGTAAAGTTTCCTCCTTCGTGGTTTTAAAGGGTCCTTAAAATACAATTTTATTTCATTAGATCTTCAACTCTAATTAAATTTTTGGTAATCCATCTTGATGGAAGTAGGGGCTAATTTATTATTACTATTGAGTTTCATAATTTTGTTTTTTCCCCTTTTATTACTTTTATAGATTAATGTGTTTATTTTATTCACACTGTAACTACAAAATAAATAATGGTCTAAGAGGAAGCAGAACATTTTTATCTGATTATGTTGTTTCAACAAATGGTAGCCTATTTCCTTTTTTGTATTTTATGACCTATGTATTTATTTTGTAGTTACAGTGTGAATAAAATAAACACATAGGTCATAAAATATAAAAAAGGAAATAGGCTACCATTTGTTGAAACAACATAATCAGAGATAAAAATGTTTTGCTTCATCTTAGACCATCAAGAACAGCTGCTAATTCTATGAACAATATACAAGCAAGCATCTGAACTGACAGATTATTACTCACTATTTCTCTTACATCATTAATCAAATCTTTCCACAATAATAATTAATACAAAACTAATCATGTGTCTCTAAGAAAAACGGGGATTGGTTGATTGGGAGAGTTCTGCAAATCAGCTTTTAACTACTACCCACTCCTGAAATTCAAATGTTACCATATTTTAAATGTAACTATGTTCTGCTAGAAAGAAATTTCTATCAGTCTAAGAGTATAGATAAATTTGAAGGCATACTCTTTAACAGTGTAAAGTACATATGAAGATATGGGGCAAAACAAACAAATGGATGAACAATTTAAAGTGTAATCATTTACCTACCTGATTTCCCCATATTTATGTTCTTGATTTAAAAAGCTGATTCTCCTTTAAATGCTCCCGTTTGCTAGAAACTAATTGCAATTTTCTGGTAGTGGATTTAAAGAATCTGCTTCTCCTTTAAATGCTACTTTTTGCTAGAAACTGGCTGTAATTTCCTGGTAGTGTTCTGAGCTCCTTGACTGCACGAAACAACCATGCATAATAAAGGACAATCATCCATTCACAGTGCTCAATAGTCTAATGATGCCATATAAGGAATAAAGACTTTTTTTTCCTTTTTCTAAAGTGGAAGCTCCCTTGTAATCAAACATTCTTCATCCTGCAAGTAACATAGCAACACAAGAAAATATTGAATGATTTCATCTATTAGTGAAAGCTAGAGGAAACTGGGGAGAAAGAATATTAAAGCAAAATATGTTAACGGCATTCAGTGATGCACATTTTAGCAAGAACAGGATTCTCCAAATGAGTTGAGTTTCTTCCATACTATAATCCTGAAATGTTACTGTGTGTGCACTACTGATCTAGGAAGTTGTTGCATGTTGCATTTTTAACAATATAGACTTTTATTATATGCATTTCTGTAATTCCAAGATTTAATAGAACAAAACATAAGCAAAGTACTCAAAGAGTTTTGTCATGCTTATATTGGTGATTATTGTTGCTGCCTGATAATGTAACCAAGTAAATAGATTTAAGGCTACTCCTCACATTTTACCAAACACAGCACCTTATTTGCTGTCCCTTGCGATTCAAGCCAAAATAAATGTAGAAAGCTTGCCTAGCCATGACAGCAGTTCAAATTATATGAAAATAGTTTCCTGCCAACTCAAGGAAAGTATTAAAAACATTAAAATAACCATGAGAAAGTGCCTATAATCAGGTATACATTCCAAATAGCTCATTTAAAACTCAAACTAACTGCAACTCTTTTAAGTTGTAGAAAGTTAGCACCCACCACTCTCCTAGAAGAATGAAATATTTTGAGAAATATTAAAAAGGCAGAATATTATATTTCCCTGGACGAGAAATTGAGAAATACGTATTTTAGAGGGACAAAACAGCCCCTACCTTTCTTAATAGCCCATAGCAGATGTCAGCACTTAAGAGATAAAGAAATAAGTAGCTTTATTCATAGGCAAAGCAAATACTGCAGGTGGACATTCATTCAAGATAGGTGTGGCAATAACATTCTCAGCACCATCTCTGCAGTTCTAAATTGTTAATACAGGATCTTTCTTTATAATTTTTCCTTTTTAAAATGGAGCTTTTTCAAATAGTCACTTTTTATAGTCACCTTTTACAGTATTAGCTACTTCTGCCACTCTCCAGTTCTCCTGTTTTTCAATATACTTTTCCTATATATAATTGCTTTGAGTTTATTAAAATCTACATTTTGGTTATCTAAGATATAGCTGAGCAGGAGAATGGGTGAGACAATAGTTGCAGTACCATGCAACCATTGAGTGTAGCCAGCAATTACCATGTTTCCCCGAAAATAAGACCAGTTCTTATTTTCTTTTTGGCCCTAAAATAAGAACCAGGTCTCTTTTTTCAGGGATGTTCTACTTGCTTACCTTAGAACCACCACAGCCATGCCTCCCACACCCCAACACCTGTTGCGCCTCTGCCCATTTTTTTCTGTGGGTGCTCGCAGCCACTTGTAGTCATATGCCACATGGCTCATGCTGGTGTTGTTGTTCACAGGACGCTTTGAGGCTCGTTGCTCCAGTAGTGCCACTCACAGGACATCACAAGGCTCATTGCATTGGTGCCACTGCTTGCAGCAGGAGGCTGCATGGTGCATTGTGCCATTGCATGTACGAGTAGTGCCACCAGCATGATTAACCTTGCAGCATTCTGCCATGAGCAGTGGCACCACATGGCATCTGGCTGCAAGTGGCCGCAAGCAGATACAGAAGCCAGGCGGCGGTGTGACAGGTGTCAGGGCATTGGAGGCCTGGATGCAGCAATCCTAAAATAAGCTGGAGTGGGGCATTGGGGCAGCTCCACCCCTACCCACACCCTAGGTTGATTTTTATGCCTGCAGCTCACCTCACCTCAATCAGGTGGTAAGCAGAGCTTAACTAGTGCTTATTTTGGGAGTAGGGCTTATATTAGGTGCAGGTGTGAAAATCAGGCTAGGGCTTGTTTTCGGGGTAGATTGTATTTTCGGAGAAACCTGGGTAAGTACAAATGACCAGAGGGGAAGAGAGAAGGGGAAAAAAGCAGAAGGGAAAAGAAGATGGATACAATAAAGTTAAATAAACTTCAAAAATCAAAGGAAATAAAAAAGATAAGAGAGTAATTGCCAAATATGGCTTCCTAGGCTTGTGCCTCAGCCTTACCAATGAAACAAACTGAGACAGCAACATCATTTCATCATAATTTATTTAGAATATTCTGATTGAAAAGAATTCCTGTCATTCAAAGTAGGAACCCAGATCATTAGCTTTCAGTCCCTCTTATACTTAACACATCAATGAAAACGCAAGGGAAAATTTTATTGAGCAGGACAAAAGTAACCTCTCCTTTTCATAGTAAAGCAGCTGCATGAATTAAACAGTAGTTAAACATATTACATCCGAGAACACATATATCCATTTAAACAAGTCTGATGAAAGCAGATCTTGGCATTAGATTTAAAATATTAATAAAGAAAAAAAGTCATAAGGTTGTTTGGAGTTTATGAAGAGACAAACTAAACATTAATTTAATGCTAATAACTTTTCTTTTATCAGAAGACAAACACCAGACAGCCCATCCTATGCTGACCTGGGGAACAAAGATAATTTTTTACCTTGAAGTTTAGGAATGCTAGAAGTTATCAAGAAAAATATATCAACATATACTACAACATGAAAAAATCCACTCCAAAAAGAACCCCAAACCCTTGACTCTGGTAATGGGCACTAGACTTCAGTTTGTAGTCTCCTAATGGCACTAGGTATAACGTGGACATAGATTTCAAATGATGCAGAAATATTGAGAAGGACAAGTGCTAATTCAGCAACCCTAAACTAGGCAAATACTATCACAACACAGAATGGAAGGGGTATTTCCATTTAATCAAAAGATTAGTATGTGTTGATTAATGCAATAACAGAAGTTGTGATGCCATGCTAAAAACTGAGAATATACATATGTATATGCATATACATGTACTACTGGAAATAAAACTCCCAGAGTACATATACCATAATGTTGTGGCTCCGATTCCCGAGCCTGTGCTGCTAGAGGAAGAGGACTTGGAAGATGAGGAGGAGGAACTGGGAATGTCTTCCTCCCCAGGACCTTCCTCTCTGGCAATGCCTTCCTCCCTGATAATGCCTCAGGTTTCATCGGACAACCGAGAGGAACAGCCTGAGATTAATCAGGAGGAAGGCATATAGGAGCAGCCCCTGACAGGGAGTCAAGAGGAAGAATGTTGGCTTGATCCTAGGCAGTGTCGTAGGGAGAAACGTGAGCAGCAACGTAGGAGGTGTGGGAGGGTCATAGAGTGAGCTGAGTCATTAAGCCACACTCCACAGGGGATAAAAGTGGGTGTGTTGTCAGCTGGAACTTTGTACGGGACAAAGTTTGATCTTACTTCAGGTTTTTTTTGTGAATGATTCTTGTGGTCTGCCTTGTAATTTTCTGTAAGTAGCTTTTTACTTGTTATCAGTTCGGACTTGGCAGGCCAAGCGTGTTGGAATGCCAAGGACGTTATCAGTTCCAAAGAATTAACTCTGTGAAGTCCGAGCCAGCCTGCCTGCCTATGTTTGTGTGAGTTTGTACTCTTTCATCTTTTGAGAAAAGAAGAAAGGTGAAACAGAACACCATACCATGTATGAAGTAACATTTTATAAACAGCAGGTACACACATCTAAGATTAACTATCCTTCAGAGTTTGTCTGGCTTGTAGCATAGCAGAGACTTTAAAAATCAACAAAATCGCTTGTGATGTGAGGGGACTTGCCATACATGCAATAAGCATTACCCATATCAAGAAAAAAAGAGTAAATATCCAGACATTTAGGTCTTCATGAGTCATTCTGGAATCTAGTGATTGAGCAATAAATAAGATGCATCAAGAAAGGCAGTGTCATGAAGTATTAAGGAACTCTCAACAAAGAGATTCAGTCCATAGATTCTGTACAAACTCAAAAATCCTCCAGTTTTAAATTTACAGCAAGTTTAAAGGACATATCAATAAGAAAATTATCCTTCTAACTCAACAGGTGATCATGGTGTAACATCCACTATGAAAATAAGGCCAATTATCCCCATAAGTTACAACCCTCACAATCTCCTATGCCCATTCTTCTGCAAGTATTCACTGGAGGTTGAATATATGGCAGTGCAGTGTGGTAAACTTGTAGTTTAAATGTTGATTGGTCTTTTCAGCATCTGTACTGATCTGCATGAAAGGCATAATAAAAAATGCAGGTATTGTAGTTGGTGAAGGCTACCCAAGTCTTTCCATATAGTTTTCAGCATTATAGAGAACTATTCCCAAAGCAGCTGTAGTTTCTTCTGATAAGTTCCTATTAAAGTCTACTGAATCAAAAGACAATCTTTAATCATTGTGGGGGAGTATGGGATCTATTGACAGTAACCATATATTTATTGTTAGAGTGCCCATTCAGGTTCTATATTGACATCTTTAGGCATTTTCCAGGTCTGTTTCTATAACACTTAGTTACGTCTATCAGCAGAAAAGCAGGTTTTTCTTTCCACTCATGGAAAGGTTGGAACCTTCTCCCCTGGGCATTTTCATTGCATAGGTTATATGAGGTGAGTGGCTTCCCATAGCCAGAAAAGAGATAAACCAGCTGTTAAAACTAGACTTTAAAAATGGGTGCTGATTTGGGCTCTTCCCAGCTTCTGAATCTGGTTAGTCATCTGAATATCAACCTGGTCCCTAAAAAAAATCACAGAAAGTGCAAGAAGTATGTACGACAATTCACCAGAACCCAAACTGCCCACTTTCTTTTCGCCATAATTCCAAAGTCCAAGTAGATTATAAAAAATCAAGTTAATGTATAATACAAGGTATGGAAAAGATTGGGCGCTATCTAACAAAAAGAAATTCTGTTCTGTATTAACATACTCCAAATACTAATTTCTGATTGGTCCACACAAACGACATTGGGATTGGTCCACTGAACAGCAGTGATTGGTCTGCTAAGAATCAACCACGATTGGCCAAGCCGATCGCGGGAGATTCAAAGACCTGTCATTGGCTGGCAAGCCGCAAGCAATCCCTATATGAAGGGCTCCCGTGGCTCCAAGATCATGTACAGATCTATACATGAAATAAAGAACTTGAAGTACACTGGCCTTGCGTCTCTTTCATACCCGATCTAACACTGGCGACAAGAGTGGGATCGTGAGACAAAGAGACCAACAGAGCACGTGGCAAATCAACGCTGAACTCCCGATGAGATGGCCGGCAGCAACTCGCCACCTGCACCGTTCGACCAAGCAGCTGAGGACTGGGAATTGTACATCGATCGATTCCTCATGTTCCTTGAGAGCAGCAACTTGAAAGATGCCAACGATCAGAAAAAGAGGGTCGTGTTCCTGACACACTGTGGGCCCGCAGTGTTCCAAATGGCCAAAGCACTAGCCAAACCCCGAGATGTGAAGGAGATGGACTAGACCGACCTAGATCAACTGCTGCAGAACCACTACGCCCCCGCTGTACCCAACCTCATCCGGCGGCACGAATTCTACTGGAGGGATCAGAAGGAGGGCGAAAGCATCAGCGATTTCGTGGCCACCCTCAGAGACCTCGGGGGAATGTGCAGGTTCACTGACATGGACGAGGCCCTACGCAACTACGTGGTCCTCGGACTAAGGGACCTCATTCTCCAGAGCCGACTGATGGCACGAAAAGACGTCTCCGTAACCGAGGCCATCACCGAAACAACTACGGCCGAGGCAGCGAAGCAGTCAGTGGCAAAGATGTGGCAGATGAACGCAACAGACCGCCTGACAGCCACAGAAATGACGCCAAACCTGGAAAAACGACTGGAGGCCAGACACAAAGACACAACTACCCACCACGGGGATATCGATTCCCTCTCCGAAACTGAGGACGAGGAGATCCATAGACTGCAGGCAGAACAAGACCGACGAGAACAGAGAGGTCATAAGTCGGGGTTCCAGGGTGCCGGGTGCGGAGGCGACCATCCCCGTTCGGAGTGCCAGTTTCTAGACGCCATTTGCCGGCACTGCGACAAACGGAGACACATCGCCAAGGTATGCTGGAACAAAAGGAATCACAGCCCCCGGTGACAAGATGGCACACCCCCCAGAACCAGATACCGACATATAGAGAGCCAGTGGAGCCGAGACGGAAGAAACAAGCGGTTCAGCGAAATCCGGCGCAAAGAAGAGGCCCACCAGATGGTCATCATCGGGCACTCGAACACAGTCGATGCCCGGAAGATGCACGTGGAGGTGAGCATTGAGGGTCAGCCATGCGGGATGGAGGTAAATTCTGGATCCTACCTCTCCATGGTCTCCTGGTGTACAATCAAGCATCTGGTGCCTACCATCCACAGATGCGAATTGGAGAGCCAGAAGCTGACCCTGAAGGATTATCAGGGAAACCGCATTCCCGTGGCCAGGATTGGACATTTTAAAGTGGCATTCAAAGGGCATACAGAGGTGCTTCCGCTCATCATTGTGGACAAAGACCACCCGAGCCTGCTGGGACTGGAGTGGTTCGCGCCATTGGGGATTGAGGTAACTGGCATCAACCACATCACCGAAGCAGACTGGGAGGAGATGCTCGTGAGGGACTTCCAGGAGGTCTTCAACGGCGACCTAGGCAAGTACCGTGGGTCCCCAATATCTTTCAGCCTAAACCCAAACATTGCCCCTATTTGCCTTAAGCCACGACAAGTGCCTTTTGTGCTCAAGCCCAAAATCGATTGGACAAGCTCATCGCACAAGGGGTCCTAGAGCCGATAGACCATACCCGGTGGGAAACCCCAATAGTCACCCCGATTAAGCCGGACGGGTCCGTGAGGATCTGTGGTGACTACAAGGCTACCCTCAACCATGCGCTGCAGCAGAGTGCTTGCCCCGTCCCGGTAGTACAGCACCTCCTACACTCACTGGGGAGGAAAAGTGTTCACAAAGCTCGATCTGGCACAGGCATACCAGCAGCTGCCAGTCGACGCTGAAACTGCTTAGGTGCAAACCATCGTGACCCACCAGGGGGCATTCCTATGCAAAAGACTCCAATTCAGAGTCAGCATGGCACCAGGGGTATTCCAGAGTCTGATGGAAAGACTATTACAAGGAATAAAAGGGGTGGTACCCTATTACAACTATGTGTTAATATCTGTCAAAAATAAAAACCAACTAGAGAGCTGCCTAAGGGAGGTCCTACAAAAATTTAAAGACACCGGGCTAAAAAGTTAAAAAGGAAAAGTGCAAATTATGCACAGAGAAAGTAGAATTCCTGGGATACCTACTTGAGAAAAACGGAATCCACTCCACAGAAAAAAAAGGTTAAAGCCATCAAAGAAGCCCCTAGACCTCAAAATAAAATGGAACTGCAGGGTTTTCTTGGACTCATTAATTTTTACAATGTTTTCCTGCCCCAGAAGGCGACCACGGCGGAACCCCTACATAGGCTGCTGGACAAAACAGCTACCTGGTCCTGGGGAAAGCGGGAAGAAAACACCTTCCAGAAAATAAAGGACCTACTAACATCAGACGCAGTCCTCATGCAGTACAGCAAAACCCCACCGTTGACCGTGACCTGCGACACTTCACCCTTTGGCGTGGGAGCCATCCTAAGCCACACTCTGCCGGACGGGAGAGAAGCACCAATTGCCTTCTTCTCAAGAACATTGTCCAAGTCCGAGAGAAATTACAGCCAGCTGGACAAGGAGGCGCTAGCAGTAATCACCGGCGTGAAGCAGTTCCACGAATACTTATACGGTAGGACCTTTTCAATTATCACTGACCATAAACCGCTACTTGGAATACTGGTAGGGAACAAGGCCACCCCGAACATACTGTCACCAAGGATGACAAGGTGGTCCGAGTTCCTTGCCGCCTACAGCTACCAGCTGGCACACCGACCCGGAAAAAGCATCACACATGCAGATGCCCTGAGCCGCTCCCCCCTGCCCGACCTGGAAGACGACCCAGTACCCACAACCTCAACGCTACATATAGAGACACTACCCAATCCACCCTTGACCGCATCAGACATTGCCAAAGAGACTAATAAAGACAAGCGGCTGGCGCAGGTCTTGAATTGGGTGGAGAAAGGGTGGCCGGAAACCAACAGAGGCGAGCAGTTTAAAACCTTCCGAAACCGGCAGACTGAGCTGTTCACACAGAAGGGTTGCATACTTTGGGGAGACAGGATGGTAATCCCTGAAACACTACAAAAGAGAGTGTTGACTATGTTGCATGAGGGGCACCCGGGCATAGTTAAGATGAAAGCCCTGGCCAGGAGTTATGCCTGGTGGCCAGGGATGGACAAGCAGATTGAAACGTGGGTGGCCTCATGCCGGAAATGCCAGGAAGCCAGACCAAACCCTCCCTCTGCGCTGCTTCTGGAATGGGAGACCCCCAGAGGGCCATGGTCCAGGGTCCATATAGACTTTGTCAGACCCACAAAGGGACACACTTTCCTAATAACGGTCGACGCTTACTCCAACTGGCTGGAGGTTAGCGTCATGAAATCCACCACTATGGAGGCCGTTATCAAAGAACTAACCAAACTGTTTACCACCCATGGACTACCAGAGGTGCTAGTGTCAGACAACGGACCACAATTTACCGCGCTAGCATTCGAGAAATTCCTGGCTGAACGGGGCATACGGCATGCGTTGACAGCTCCCGCTCATCCGGCGGCAAACGGGTGGGCAGAACGCATGGTTCATTACACAAAAAATACAATAGAAAAAATTGAAACCGGGGACATACATGACAAACTAAATAAAATGCTACTGATACAACACATAACACCCAACACAAGGACAAATAAAAGCCCAGCAGAGCTACTGATGGGCAGAAAATTACGGTCCCAGCTAGACAGACTACACCCCACATACAACCCCGAGAAATCCCCAGACTCATCGAGCAAATTCCGAATATTTGCCCCAGGAGACGCAGTCTATGCAAAAAACTTCACAGGGGACCCGCTCTGGGTGCTGGCAAAGATAACCCAGGTAACGGGTGCCCAGTTGTATCGACTACAAACAGATGATGGGAAAAGCTGGAAACAACACATCAACCAACTAAGGTTGAGAACAACCAACAACAACACGAACAGCACACAAATACCACAAATAAACATTAACAAAGAAACCAGAGGGGGGGGGAAACCCCAAGCAACACGCAAAGAGAAGAAGAAAATTCCCAAACACAACCCAAACACCCCCAAGCCAAAATAAACCAGCAATACTCACCGGTAGACGTTGTCAACAGAAGGGAACCCGCGGCAGACGAGCAACAGGGTGCTTCATCTGGAAGGAGCAGCCAAGCCAGCTCAACCAGCCCGGAAAGACCAGGTGGGAACAGCGGAGCTGACAACTCGACCGACCCTGGTAGACCGGGTGGGAGTTGCAGCGATAGGCCTGACTCACCCTTCCAGGCGGTTCCATTGAGGAGGATGAGAGCAGCAAGAAATCCACCTGAACCGGCCGACGACCAGACAGCAACTGAGCTGCGCAGGTCAAGGAGCCCTGCCTACCTGCACGACTACGTCCCATAGGACTGAACCAAGAGGGGAGGGGTGTTCTGTATTAACATATTCCAAATACTAATTTCTGATTGGTCCACACAAACGACATTGGGATTGGTCCACTGAACGGCAGTGATTGGTCCGCTAAGAATCAACCACGATTGGCCGAGCCGATCACGGGAGATTCAAAGACCTGTCATTGGCTGGTCGTACCCGATCTAACAAATTCAATTGTGAAAAAAGTAAGGTTCTATCTACATTTAGACAAGAAAAATTAAATGCACAGTGGTACACTACGTGGTACCTTGCTCAATAGTAGTAACTGTAAAGGGATCTAAGAATCCTAGTGGACAACCATTTAAATGAAGAATGGTTGCAGGAACTGGGTATGTCTAATCTAATGAAAAGAAGGACTAGGAGAGACATGATGGGAGTGTTCCAATATTTCAGGGGCTGCCACAAAGAGTCAAGTTATTCTCTAAAGAACCTGAAGACAGGAGAAGAAGCAATGGGTGGAAACTAATCAAGGAGAGAAGCAACTTAGAACTAAGGAGAAATTTTCTGACAATTAGAACAACTAATCAGTGGAACAACTTGCCTCCAGAAGTTGGTGAATGCTCCAACACTGGAAGATTTTTAAAAGATGTTGGATAACCATTTGTCTGAAGTGGGGTTCAGGTGTAGGGTTTCCTGCCTAGGCAGGGGGTTGGACTAGAAGACCTCCAAGATCTCTTCCAACTCTTCTATTCTAATATACATTTTTTTAAGAAGTACTTTCTCATTCTCCCCAATCCTTGTATTGAAAACACGGGAGGCTATTAGGTAGGCTAAAGCAACCTCAAGGTTATCTGTCTTATTAATACCATATTTAAGTTTTAAAGTGGTAATACCTTCTTTGGAAAATTGATTCAAAAGTAGGCTAGCTTTCTTTGAATAGAAGACACGTACTGGGAATATTGAGAAGGAGTTCAAAAAAGGCTTCATTTTAAGAAGCATACTAGGGACATTAGATTGCTTAAAGGTTAGCAAAAAATCACATGCATTCCTTCTAGCTGGCAGCCATTCAGCAAGTAGTAATATCCGTCAAAGCATTTGCTGTGAAGCAGCTGGCTCAAAGTCAGAACAACTGCTTTTTTAAAGGCCCCATCACCCTCAATTCATTTTGGAGATCTGCAAAGTGATCTGGTTAGTCTATAAGTAACAGTTTCACTTGTCTTATATCTATCCTTTTTCCTGTTTAAAAGTTAAGCCTACCACAGTTGTTGCTTTCTCTCCTAATTGATTGATTCAGAAGTGGGATTAGCTCTAACTCTGTGATCATATTAAGAGCAACTGCGTTCTCTTCGCTGATGATGTAAAGCTATTCAACATCACTGACAATACTGCTACCCTTCAAAAAGACCTCAACTATGTATCAGAATGGTCAAACAAATAGCAACTTCAAATTTCAGAAATAAATGCTCTGTTTTACATATTGGCAAAAAAAAATCAGAAAATAAAATACAAGCTGAATAGTCAAGACCTTGTTGATGATCCAAACTCTGTCAAGGACCTTGGAGTACTCATCTCTAATGATCTAAGTGCTAGAGCCCACTGTAACTACATTGCCAAAAAGGCATTAAGTGTTGTTAACCTGATCTTATGTAGCTTTTTCTCTGGTAATATCACACTATTAACTAGAGCATACAAAACATTTGCTAGACCAATACTTGAATACAGCTCATCAGTTTGGAACCCGCATTACATACAAGTTGATAAAGCCCAGAAATATTTCACGAGAAGAGTTCTCCACTCCTCTATTCATTGCAGAATACCTTATGCCACCAGACTTGAAATTCTAGACCTAGAAAACCTAGTTGAGGTCTTTTTGAAGGGTAACAGTATTGTTGGTGGTGTCGAATAGCTTTACATCATCAGCAAAGAGAACGCAGTTGCTCTTAATATGATCACAGAGGTCATTTATGTAGAGTATGAAGAGAGTTGGTTTTGAACACTGCCTTGGGGACACTACTGTTGACAGGTGCAGAATTTGATAGGATGCTCCCAATTCTGACTATTTGTTGTCTGTTTGACAGGAATGCTTCTATCCAGGGGTGGGATTCAAATTTTTAACTGGTTCTGTGGGTGTGGCTTAGTTGGTGGGCATGGCTTGGTAACATATGACTGGGTGGACATGGCTTGGTGGTCATGTTATTGGCTGGGCATGGCCAACTCAATATCACTCACATCAAGGCACGCATCTCCCCACCTGTCCTCTCATGACTGTGGGGATGCCGCAACAGTCATAAAGTGTGAAAAATGACACTTTTTTCACTGCCATTGGTCACTCCACACAAGCAAAGTACCAGCAAAGGAGGGGAAAAAACTCCAGAGAAGTTCCAGAAACAGGAAGTCTAGTCCTGCCAAGAATGTAATAAGGGTTAACGGAGAGGCAGTTTCTATAAGCAACACCAGAATGTTTCCTGCCTGCCTTCCTTACAGGATTAGGCCAGTAATTTCTTCTAACAACTGATTCTCCGAACTGCTTAGAATGTTAACAACCGGTTCTAGCGAATAGGTGCAAACTGGTAGAATCCCACCCCTGCTTCTATCCAGTTATGAAAGTGTCCAGAGATACCATAAGATTTTAGTTTTAGGAGTAGTTTTGTCATGTACCACTGAATCAAAGGCTTTACAGAAGTCTATGTAGATTGTGTCTATTGTTTTGCCCTGATCGAGTTGTGTAGTCCTTATGTTTTTGCAGTGTAAGAGTGGCAGATTACAGGATAGTTTTTTCCTGAAACCAAATTGTTTATTAGAGAATAGGTTGTTTGTCTCTAACTGGAGGATAATGGATTGGTTAATAATTGATTCCATAACTTCACAGATGCAGCATAAAGAGTTTGGTCTGTAATTTTCAAGTAGGCTGGGGTCTCACTTTTTGAAGATGGGGATGACCGTAGGTTTGGCAAGGAGCTGGTCCTGAAAGATTTTTCAAAGATTATGTTTAGAGGTTCGGCTATGGCAGTGGATAGCTTTTTTAAGAAGTAGGCACATATTCTGTCTGGTCCAATAGATAGAGATGGATTTTGATTACGAAGTGCTTTTTCAACATTGACTTCTGTAAAATCAATATGTATTAGATCATTGTAGTTATCTGTGATTCAACTAGGAAATACTGGGCATGATCCATTGCTGCTTACAAATACTGAGCCAAAGAATGTGTTAAAGATGTTGGCTTTAATGGTGTCATCGTTGCAGTCTTTACCATTTGGTCCTTTCAGGGGTGGGATGGACCTTGAGACTTTTAGTTTGTTGTTTACAAAATTGTAGAATGTGCGGGTGGAATTGGTGTTTAGAAGGTTTTCCTCTTGTTTTTCCTGTATAAAAGACTCCTTTTAATGAGTGAATTTTATTTTAAATTGAAATTAAAAGTTCATTTTTTTCTTTTCTTTTAGGTTTATTGATAAAAAATTGAAAACTTGATGTTATATAAATGGCCACACCAAAAATCTTTTATGCACAAAAATGGAAGGGTACTTTGATTCTCACAATGGACAAATGGCTACAAAAATGGATGGGATCAGCAGAGATAGTTAAATTGTCTGCTTTTGATCAGAGAATGAAACATTATTTTGTTTCTATTTGGAAACTGCTTTTGAACTTTGTGCTTGAGATAGATTTGGGGGTTTGCTGATTAAATAAGTTTGTTGTTATGGAAAGGGCTAGCATATATTACTATATAAAAGTAAAAAGTTTTCTGTCATTATCTTATTCTACTACACCAAAGTAAATGTAAGTTAATGCTTTTCTTTTTCTTTTCCCTTTTACCCTACACTTTCTAGTTTCCTCTTTTTCTCCATTTTTTTCCCATTCTAATTTTCTTTGTACTTCTATATTTCATATTTTGGTAAACTAATAAAATATTAAAAGTAAAAAAAAAAAAAGTTCAAAGATTGAAGTCACTGTTTTTGCTGTAAACAGACATTACCAAAAAGTCTGTTACAATATCCCTTTTTAGGTATCATTTCCATCCTGCATAAGTAAGGCAGCTGCTGAACAGACAGCAGGAGGCAGACATCTTCTATCAGGGAACAAGAAAATTCTGTAACTATTGGTTTCTTACATGCACCTGTAGATGCCACTCCAAGGAATTATGACTGTTTTATCTACCTAATGAGAAAGTAGACTCTAAGTTACTTACCAAAGTTGTCAACTTAATTATTGGCTATTATCCATTTTCTGCTGCTTCAGAGGCTTGATTGAAATATGTGCTGCAGACTGGATATGCTGTCTCTTCTTTTTCCCTAGTCTTAAATCCCAAATTAAGATGAAATTATGAAATTATGTCTGGTTGCCCCAGCATAACCACTTAAAAAAAAAAGTCAGCTACTATATGGTACCTTCCACAAATTTAGAAAGGACTATAATTCTAGTTTTAGTTTATAATTCTTGAGTTTTAATTAATAAGAATGATGTGTTTTAGCATTTCTTTTTTATGTATCACTCCTTTTTATTTATTATTGAATGTTCTGGACATTCAAACACTATTTTCTCCCCTTTTTTCTTTTTGCTAGTTAATGACTACAATAAAGTTGACTGATTTCAAATTATAGCTGGAGAAGATAGATGGCCTCTTAGGTTAATTTAAAATTTAATCTAATTTAAAAATTAGAAATGGAGACTAAAAATATCAAAGTAAAAGTGAAAAATGAAGAGCATAAACTCACCCGTCACCATCTTGAGCTCCATCCCCCAATTAGATTCTGAAGCTAAATTCTCTAACCTCTGACCTCCAATCTCAATCCCTTTTAGCCCCTTCATTTGCTAAATTTACTGCATTCCTGGAAAAGAGGGACAAAATCTGTAAGTTACTTACTTCGTTAAGTGTTTGCCAGGCTGAGTAATAGAGAAAAAGAAGGAAGGAAGCAAAGAAAAGCTTCCTGCAGCTTTCTGAAGAAAAAGTTCACTTAAAAGAAAAAAGTGGTTAGAGAGCACAACATATGCAGCAAATGGCTGCAGCAGAAACTGGATGCTACAGAGTCAGATTTTCCAAAGGTTTCCAAACAGCAAACATTACATCTTAAAACAAACATTTGTCTTCTCATAATTACTTCATCGCAGTATATTGAGCCATCTTTTGGAGCAGCAATACACTTCCAGAAGGGATATGTAGAGTGTAGAGATACTTCTTGGGTTCACTAGTTAAGAAACAAATGAGAGCCAATTTGATACAGTCCTCTATTCTTCTAATATTCCACTAATATTATGTTGTTGCTGACTTCTATCAAACCATTAACATTTTCCCACATTGTGTTAGTCTAATTTCTTGATTCTTCTTTTTCTGTCTCTTCCTTCTTTCCTTCCACATTTCATCAGCAACAGTTTTATTTTAAAAAATAACAATCCTTTTCTTTTCCTCCCTCTATTCCAAGCCCCGCCTACTTTTCTCAGTTTACATTCCAAGTCAGGTATAATAGTTCATGCCTATGCTTCTCTCATTTCTTTCACCTTTTCTGAATTGCTTGCAAATGGAAGGCAGTCATACAGGTAAAAAGGAGAAGAATGAAGACCATGGTGCCAGGAATAATTCCTTTACAACGTCATGTTTCTCTAATACAGCTTCTTTGCATACTCTCATCATTAGTGCTTCTCCCTTATTCTCCGATCACTGGTAAGTAATGCGAATAGAGAAGAGACAAATAAGTCAAATCTGAAGCAAACTAGTATTTCCTTTCTCCTTCATCACAAAACTTCTCCATAATATTCGAAGGGGGCATCTATTTATCTTAAGGTGGCATACAGAAAACTCAGTTATTCTATCATAAATGATCGAATTTGCTTTAACTATGTTAAAAACATAGTTAACTACATTTTGATTTACTTGAGGAAAAGAGAGGAATCTAGGACCAGGTGTCTAGAAATGAATACTTCATAATATTACAAAAAGGGAATCCAATCATTTTCAGGCTTTGGTCTCCACTTTGCCTTTGAGTGATGAGTTGAAGCCACAAACCAAGAATCAGGACCAAAATTAAATTTCGTTTAATATAACTTAATTGAAATATAATTAAAATTGGCTTAAGCATATTTAGAATGATTGCTCCCTATATTCTGTTACATTAAAAGTAATCCGGGGTGGGGGGAGTCTGTGCACCCAAAGGTTTTAGGGAAGATAATCTCAGGTTGTATTTTCAGTATTATGTTGAGTACTGTTACTTTTAAACAAGGCAGGAATGCATGCATAGTTTTGAAATTCTTCCAAAACCCTAATAGCTTTATTTTCAGCCATGTGATCAGAAAGGAATCAGAAAAATAATTAATAACACTTTTTATTTGAACATATTAGAAAGTCTTTTTCTTCTTCTTATAATTTATTAATCTTTGTTCATTTCAAACTTTACCTTTCATGGCACTATCTTTATACATAAATACTACCATGCATTCTTTCTGTATGACTTTGGTCTTTGGTCTTTATCTAATTTCTATATGTGTCTTTAATATGTAATGATCAGTAAGGCATTCAGTCACATTTCCTTCTGCTAGCTTCCATTTTTACATCATTGGAATTGTTTGCAACTGTACTTTTAGTAGCACCCCTCTTTTACGGGGTGGGACACCTTGTATCCTTTTTGTATTAGTTTCCTTGTCATAAAATCCTACTTTTCTGAGTTTATTAAGATCTGATGTCCACAGTATATGTTTTGTACTGATTTTAATTTATTTATTTCAAGACTGCTATTTCAAACTATTTCCATTTACCTATTAAATATTTCCTATTGATTAAAATAATCAGATAGCCAAATCCCATACATCATTTTTCAACCTTTAAAAAAAAGAGGGTTGTCAAGCAAGTTGTCGGCAAAACTAAAGGTTTCTATGTTTGACAGAGTTTGTAATTAATTTAAATTCCCTATTAGTACTTCATGATTCCAACATTTCAGCAATTTGTTTTTTTGGATGGCTGATAATGGACACTAGCAGGCAATAAAACCTTGGGTGGTTTTATTTCTTATTTCTTCTTCCACTTATTTTAACCCAATGCTCTCTAACTGCATCATCAAATTCATTTTTATAGATTTCTGAGCAAATAAGGGTACTTTTAACATAGTGCAATTTTAATTACACTCTGTTATACTCTGTGTATTGACATATAAATTGTAAATTCAACAGTTAATTTTTAAGCCATTTTTTTTTCTAAATTTCAGTTTTATACCATAATGGACTTCACTATTTTTCATTTCCTTGGGCAAAGTCCTAGTCTTATTTTGTGTTTTTCAATAACTAGGATTTAAAGCTTACCATGTTTCTGTCAAATCCTGTTTTCCTTCAATAGTATTTGTTTAATTCACTAGATATCACCATAATTCAATCAAGAGTGGAAGTGATTAACAGAATCTGCTTGGGTTATCATAGGCTAGAAATGCGTTACATAAATAAGCTTTTTTTAATAGACCTTGAGCTTTTATCTTTTTTTCTGTTTTCTATTCCTATTCATTTACCTTTTCTTTGACTTTTTCTGTTTTCTTTTTCCTGGTTGATTCTTTTCTCCTCCAAATCTTTGCTTTGGAAGATTTGGAAGATTTTGCAGGAATTAGGTATGTCTAGTCTAATGAAAAGAAGAACTAGAGGAGACATGATAGCAGTGTTTCAATATTTGATGGGTTGCCTCAAAGAAGAGGGGATCAATCTATTTTTCAAAGCATCAGAAGGCAACATGAGAAATAATGGCTGGAAACTAAACAAGAAGAGAAGCAATCTAAAACTAAGGAGAAATTTCCTAACATGAGAACAATTAACCAAGGAATGGTTTGCCTTTAGAAGTTGTGGGTGCTCCATCACTGGAGGCTTTTAAAGAGTCTGTACAGCTGTTTGTCTGGAATGGTATAGGATCTCCTGTTCAAGCAGGAGGTTGGACTAGAAGACCTCCAAGGTCCCATCCAACTCTGTTATTCTATGTTCTGTGTTCTATCTGAGAGAAACGGTATGAAGAACTTATACCTTATGTGAAGTTTGAAGGAAGGAACATACTCTGTTTTAGTTACTGTATATGATTGATGTTTCTTAGTGGAGCTAACAACTATGCTTTAGTTTTATCCCTTCTTCATGAGTCTTGTGCTTACAGAACAATAGCCATGTTGCCTTCCCTCCTCCCTCCTCCTGTTTGTTTGGCAGTTGGTTTATGCTGACGAGGGGGGCGGGACAAGAAGAGAAGGAAAGGAACATCAGTGCTTATAATCAATTCAGGCAGCCTGTCCTTCCACAATTCCCCAAAAGTGGAATTTATAACCATAGGTAGTAGCGTTTCTTATGTTTATCTATCTGAGGAGATACTTTGATCACAGATTGCAGAACAATACTGTACTGTAGGAAATCACCAGGCTGAGCCCAAGGGATGGGCCTAATGCTTCATCAGTCTCGAGTCCCTTCACAACCAGAAGAGATCTAAGTCCAGCCCACTTTGAATTCCATTGACTCTCCTCTACTGCCAATTTGCATTGACCATTAGTAGTTCAGATTCTTAGAGAAAACTGCCTGGATTTCCTGATTTCCTTGGCATTTGATAAGTATGCTGTTATTCAGTATTTCAGACATCCGTGTCTTTTCTTAAACTATTTAACTCCTTTTTCTTATTGTATTCCAACAATTTTTTTCATACCAAAAGATAGCAGCATTTTTGTCATGAGTTGTTTGTTTTACGTTGCATTTTATTTCTTAGTGTTCAGTGGAAAAAGAGGTGAAACTGTGTTCATTAGTTTTGTTCATTTTCTAGACATTAATTGATGGAAATGTCACTAAAAAAAATATGTCTTTCACTGGCCAACATATTATTTCAGAAGTCTATAATGTTTTGTTAGATAAGCGTATGTATAATGTGTATGAGAATGGCCTAATAATTTTAAACAAAATCATAATATGCTTTGTAGAATTGTGTTTTGATTTGATTTGATTTTTTGTTATTTCTTATTGTAGTAGTTGGAAGTCCATGTTTTATGAATAAAATGTGCCACTTAAGGAAGAAAGCTATATATTTGAAGAAAGAAACTAGAAGCATGTCACAAAAAGCAGAAACTCTATACAAATCCATTATTTCTGCCACAGGAACTCAGCAAACTTCTATTCAAATAGTTGGAACAGAAGAAAGAATTGGTAACACATTTTTTTTATTTGTTGATTTTAGACAGCTGTTTAAAAGCTATCTTTTTACTGCTCTTATAGCTGGGATCCATAAAACCATTGAAGGCCAAACTGTAAATTGATCCAGTCAAACATTGGATTTGGTCTGGCCTAGGCTTTCCCAAAAAGCACAAAGCAGACTTTTTGTCTCAGCAAAACCCCTTTTATTAAACAAAGATGAATTTATTGCATTCACATTCACCCAAAGGCCTGGGAAACAATCTTTCAAGGGTCTAATTAGGAGCACAGACCTTATCTAGCCTGGAGAGCTGCCAAGTGAATATTTTCAAACGCAGTGCTGACAAGGAAGGACTCTGCACAGAGTCTCTGAGATGCACAGACAGATCTTCACACTGTTGCAACGAACAAATTGTTTCCTGCAAAAGCCTTTGCTCCTCTTTTAATCCCTATGGGTGGGGCTATTCACCATTCATCTGTGACCTTACTCCTACATCAACCCTTAGTTCATAATTGTTCTTTTCTTTTGGAAGCTCTGCACATGCGCAGGCTGGGAACTGACTCCAGCAGATCCCCCACCTCACTACTGTTTGACTCTGAAGGCAGCTGATAACTGTCATCCTGCCCTGGCCCCATCTCTGCCTCTGATGCAGAGCCCTCGTCCAAGCCTTCCTCAGTCTTCAGGACTCGCCCATGTTCCTCCCCAACCTCCTCAATGTCCAGACTCTGCTATCAACTCCTCTAGGAGGCCACAACAGATTTGTTTTTCTCTACTGCAAAACAGATGTAAGAGATTATCAGGCTAAGCCTGAGGGAGGGGTTCAATGCATCACCAGTCTTTAACCCCTTCACAGCTACAAGTGATTTAAATCCAGCCCACCTTAAATTCCTTTGACTTTAATCTACCACCAATTTGCTTTGACCATTAGTAGTTCAGATTTTTGTAAGGAGCGTAAGCTTGAAATTAACTTTTATATTCATTTGAACTGCCTGAACCTCTGATTTCCTGTGCTTGATAGTAGACAATTGTCACCTATGATGGGAAATTGCAACCTCTTTATTCTGTGCAGTGCAAAGGGGTATGCTCTTGGGACTACTAAAAAATCAAGAGCCCCCCCCTTCATAAATTAGCACAGCTTTTATATGCTTGTGAAATACAAAGACACATGATCATTAGGAAGCAGTAGGCAATAAGCAACAGAGTATTCATGCCCCTGATAGAAGATGGTCCTCTCAGAAGGTGGGTTCATTACTAAAAATTACAGCCCTAGCCCATCCGTCTCCAACTGATGAGGCTGATAGTTAAGTATGCAAGATTTTCTAGTTAATTTATCTGCAACAGGAAAGGGATGTTAGGACATTCTGACTAATCTGTTTACAATATGAAGCGGGGGCAGCCTTGTCTCCACTGCTGCTCTTCTACGTGTTCTTTCATAAGGTTATTACATAGCCTTGCAGGAATTTTAGGGCAAGGATCTGAGGCCCAAAAATGAGAGGCCCCAAAGACAGTATAATATAAATTTTTCAACAAAATGGGATTTCTCTAGGTAAAATTAGCTTTACCAGTCCCACATCATAAACTGGATAATCCTATTTTTACCTAGACCTTGAATGAAAAAAGCCCGTGGAGTTAGCCTGCAGCTTAGTGCATCTTATAAACACAAAAAATAAGATTAAATAAGTAAAGCATTATTTAATTACACATGAGGGAGTAATTTATGAATGTGATTTTGCAATATATAATATGAATATATATATATATAATTATAATCCATTAAATTAGGAGTCTTAAATTACATCTAATTTAACATTAAACATTTCCAATGGAGAACATCTAGCACTGTCACTGAAAACATTATACATGTCTTCCATTTCGTATGGTAAGAGTAGATAGCAGACAAAGGTTATTGCAAATTTCCTAGTTTCTATTGGTGATTTGCAGCCTCCCAAAAGCTATCCTAGGGTTAGTGGAGCTGAAATGTTCAGTTGCTTGAAGAGAAAATGGTTAAATGATTAAAATAGGTGCCAGTTATGCAAATAGTACCTATTCAATCCAGTGATCTAATAATTATTGGCATTTTCTCTGCTGCTTAAATATAGATCATAAAATTTTAGCCAGCACTCCCCACACCCCAAGACAAGAAAAGTGGTGCAAGCTTGTCTTAATAGATTTTCTGTGGTAAGAAAAAATAATATGCTTGAGGAAGCTTAGAGTGATATGCAATAAAAGAAAACACTACTTCAAATGGTAAGCAAAAAAGAGAATATTTTTAATATAGTTGCATATTGAGTTGCCCCAAGCATGACTTTTTAAACCTTGGATATTAATAGTATTGTTTAATTACTACACCTCAAGCTGAGAGGAGCTAATGTTGTCTTTGTCCATAAATGATAAATGAAACTCCACATAGATTATACAATATATACTTACAGTGGTTGTCAGTTAACAACAACTCATTCAGCAACCCTACAAGGTTGCTATGACATTCCAATAATCCTACAATCATCATCATCATCATGACTGGTGACCTTAACTCTTGACTTCACACAAGCAAAGTCAGTGGGTCAGAAATTGTGATCACATGACATCCTTGCTTAAAGACTGTCCCCAGTTACTGTTGGTTAACTGGGGACTGCCAGAACTGCCATCACTAAACAACACACTAAGCAGAGCTACCTTTACAACAAATATATTATGTCTTCATAGTGATGGCAGCTATGTGACATCACACTTTATAACCTTATCCAGAGATGGGTTTCTACCGGTTCTGTCTACCTCTATAGAACCGGTAGCTGTGAAGAGCAGCTTGTTTTTGCCCACCCGCCCACCCGGGCTCTTACCTGGTGTTTATTTCCTGATTTCTCAACTTCAGCTGCTGAATGAGGCACAGCTGCAGTTAAAAAGCAGGAAAAGAGGGCTGTTTCAAAGGCTGCTTCTCTGCAGGCAGCATGTTGATGACGATTTACAGGCATGCAGCTCGCAGCCTGCAGGGAAGCACATCGTAAATCATCGAACCTTGTAAATGACCGAACTGGTAGTTAACCCTGTCGGATCTCAAACCTGACCATATCTCTTAGCAATGAAAATTCAAGTCCTGATTACAAGCAAGCACTGTGAAGTGGTATATAAGTCTAAGTGCTATTGCTATTAAGTGAGGAATACCTCTATAATAAATATATTATCTCTTCAATGATTTTAACTGTTTATGGGCCTATAACTAGGGCCTAATTTCATTTTTCACAACTTCTGCTTTTTGTAATTTACAAATCTTACACAAAAGGTAGATGTATTTGCTCACAAATGTTCTTAGGGGAAACAAGAACTTTCTAGCTGCCTGCATAATTTCCTTTATGCATCTGGTAGGCAGGCAGGCAGGCAAAACATTAAAACTGTAAGAGAAGAAATGACAGCACAGTCTCTACCATGGCAGCTCATCCTACTACATCCCACAAATTGACATTTATTTCTGCTGAAATTGTCAAACACTGAAGGTGTTCACTTTCCTCATGGTTAGGAGTAAAGAATGGCAGAATTCCTTTTAGATTTTCTTGGTCTTTTGGAATATCCCAGGGTGACAAATAAGTCCAAATTACTCAGTAAGTTCTATCAAGCAAGTCCACATCGATGTCCCTAATACAATTAATTTATAATTACATTAATTCTTTGAGGGAAAAGTAGGATGAAAATAATTCATCTTTGTAGAGAGTATTAATGATCAGTGCTAACAATAAATAGATATTTATTGCTTTATTAAATAATATTTAATTATTGAATAATATTTGCTCAAAAGTAAATATTTTTAGCATCACGCATTAACTATAGTGTTTCTCTGTAGAGTTAAATTAATGTCAAATGTAAAACTTTGCAGAAGGTACATTTTTCTTTTTATTGCTCAGTATTGGCCATGTGTCCTTTTTGTTCTTCTCTTTCTGGCCTATTATATGAAAAAAGAGGATATTTTTCTCAGAACTTATAATTTTTCTCTTTAGTTTAGACCACTAATCTCCTAGATCAGGAGTGTCAAACTCACATTGTTACAGCGGTGTCATGGGTCATATCGGGACTTTTTTTCCTCTTTACTAAACAGAGTGTGGTGTGGCCAGCACATGATGCATCCAGTCCGCCGGCCAGGAATTTGATAGCCCTGCCCTAGGCCCATTTTTATAGTAGACAGAGTAGTGGTTCCATATTTGATTGAAGATTATCTTCTTTCTTCCAATTTTTAATTCCAGAATTATCATCTCTCATTCTAAGCCTAGTTTCTCAAGTGTAATTTTGCATACTTAAACCTTTGAGTGGAAAATATGCATTTCATTGGGAAAAAGGAAATTCAGAAAAATATTGTGTTCTCTACTTCCTTCTCTAATCATAGATAGTAGTCAAATGTCTGTGCATTTAATACATTGATCGTTCATAATAGAAAGAAAAATTTTAAATTTTAAACCTCTAAATTCTAAACCTCAGTTCTATGCAACAAAAATATATTAAAAATTTTTCCACTAATTTATTTTAATGGAAAAAAACAAAACTTTAACTGAAGTAAGCTAATATGAAATAATTCACCAAACCTCTTCATTCTTTTTATTCATCTCACAGAAGTAAGTCTTTATCAGATATTATTTGCATTATTTTTGTTAAATTGTATATAATTTGTATCTCATGTTATTTTTTCCTACTTTAGTTCCAATATATGTTGTTATTGATTCAAAAAAAATAATTCTAAACTGTTTAACTGAAAAACTATTAATGCAAAGAATCATTGATCCAAAATATCAATGGACTGGTCCCAGAGGACAAATAACTGAAGGTAATTATTTATTTATATGTAAACAAAATTAGAAATGCTGTTCTTAATATAAGTTTTTGTATCAGGATGAGCAACCAGATCTTTTGGGCCAATTCCAATTTTGTATTTTTATTTTTCCGAACATCTTCATATTTGGATTACATTCCAGAGTTCTGAAGGATCTGGAAGATGTTAACTCAGAACCATTGTATCATGTCTTTAAAAAAATGTTGGAACACTGGGTAATTACCAGAGGATTAGAAAGGAGCTGATGTGGTCCTTCAAAAAAGGAAGAAGGAAAAAAAAAAGATCCAGGAAACCAGAGACTAATCAGCCTAACATCAATACCTGGAAAATACTGGAAAAAATTAATCAAAAAATAGATCTGTGAACATCTAGAAACAAATAAAGTTATAACTAGAATCCAGCACAGGTTTGGTAAAAACAGATCATACCAAATCAATCTTATTTCACTCTTTGATGAAGTGACTAAATTAGTAGACCAGCGAAATGCTGCAGACATAATATATTTAGACTTCAGCAAGGCATTTGACAAAGTGGACCACAACCTATTTCTTGGTAAAAAAAATGAAAAATGTGGGATAGACAGCATCACCACCAGATGGATTTCTAACTGGCTGACAAACCATACTAACAAGTAATCCTTAATGGTACTACAGTTATATGGAGGGAAATAAGCAATGTGGTCTATAAGGTTCCATCTTGGCTTGGTACTTTTCAATATCTTCACAAATGATTTAAATGAGGGAATATAAGGGGAACTCATCAAATTTGCAGATGACACTAAGCTGGCAGGAATAGCCAACATCCCAGAAGACAACTCAAGATCCCTAAAATTCTTGACAGGCTTGAACAATGGACTTTATGCAACAAAATGAAATTTAATGTGGAGAAAAACAAGGTTTTACAAGGAAAACCAAAGGTACAAATACAGATTAAGTGAAACCTGGCTCAAAAACTGTAATTGTGAGAGGGATCTTGGAGTCCTAGTGGACAGTCACTTAAACATGAGTCAGCAGCAGCAGCCAAAAAAGTTAATATCCTTAATTGTATAAACATGGGCATATAATTACAATCACACAAAGTATTAGCACCACTTTATAAAGCCTAAGCATAGCTACATCTGGAATACTGCATCCACTTTTGCTCACAACATTACAAAAAAGATGTTGAGAGTTTGGAAAAAAATTGCAAAGAAGAGCAACTCAGATAATTAAAGGCCTGGAGACAAAAACATATGAAGAATGGTTGCAGGATTTGGGTTTGGCTAGTCTAGAGAAAAGAAGGATTAGGAGTGTCAAATAGCAGTATTCCAGTATTTGAGAGGCTGCCACAAAGAGGAAAAGGTCGTTTTATCTTCCAAAGCACTAGAGGTCAGGACAAGAAACAATGGATAGAAACTAATGAGAGAATCATCCTGGAATTAAGGAAAAACTTCCTAACAGGAACGGCAATTAACCAGCTTGCCTTCAGAAGTTGGGGTCACTTGGGTTTTTAAGAAGAAATTGGGCAGTCACTTGTCTGAAATGGTATTGGAGCTCCTGTTTGAGCAGAGCGCTGGACTAGAAGACCTCCAAGGTCCCTTCTAACTCTATTCTGATTCTGAAATTCCTTCAGGGCTCCGTCCCCTTTGCAGAAGCTTTTGGTGAGGAGGAGGAAGGCTCAGCCTCACTGAGGTTGCCCGGAGCTCCAAAAGTGGATCAGGTGGCCTACGCAAGCAATCTTGGTGAATCAGCCAAGCTGAGCAGGGCACATATATCCTGCTCTGCTCTCACTGCTCCACTTTTGGAGTGCCATGATCAGCAAAGAACTGCACTTGCCATGCAAATTGTGAAGCAAAGAGGATGGTAGCAAAAAGGTGACAATTATCTCCTCTCAAACCTACAATAGACACATTCAGGTCATCTGCCAGTTGCAGATTCCTTTCATTAAGGGAAGGAGGTCTGCTGTGGACAATGATATCTTTGGACTTTTTCACACATATGCTGATTCATTTGCTAAGAACTGATTCCTCAGCTTTTCAGAGTACCTTCTCTTTCTGCACTGATCTTACTTGTTAATACATTCCTGACTTGATTGTACAACATTTTACCTTCTTTCCTGTAGGATTTCTTTTTTGGCACAATGTAGCTTCTTGAGCTTAGCTGTGAACCAAGGTTTATTGTTACTGTATACGCACAAGCTTTTGGTCATCCCACATAAGTCCTCACAAAAACTAATGTATGATGTCATGGTATCAATGAGTTCATCCAAGTCTGCTGAGGCAGCTTCAAAAACATTCCAGTCTGTGCGGTTGAGGCAAGCCTGTAGCTTTAATTTCGCCTGCTCAGTCCTATTTTAACCATAGGTTTTACAGTTTTAAGTCTCCATCTATAAACAGGTACAAGGTTAATTATATAATGAGTGGCCCATAGCCAGTCATAGTAGACAGCGATAAGCATCTTTTAATGTTGAGTAGCAGGGCCTAACAAGTTATTGCTTCTAGTGAGAGAACTGATATGCTGAGTGTATCTTGGCAGATCTTGGCTTAGATTAGCCAGGTTAAAATCTCTTAAAACAATGAGTAGGGAGTCTGAATATCACTGTTCAGTCCAGGACTTGGACACAAGATCCTCCAGAGAAAGCTGTTCATCATTTTCTTTAAAATCCCCCAAAGTTGAAAAACCTACACCTTGCTTAGATAGACAATTTCCACATACAGATTTTACTGCTAGGAAATTTAAGCAACATCTAGGTATTTGTACTTTACATCCAGGTGGAATCCTGTCAAAGTTTTGTGGAAAATTGAAACAAATTATATCTACAGCATTCCATTCAGATCAAATCTCATCAAAGGATGAGACAAGTTTTTCTCACATGACTTGTTTTTGACAGGAGTGGTATAACAGAACACATAAGCAATTGCAGCATTCTTTTCAATATTCTTAACAGCCTGTTTTATTAGCTACTCTAACTTTTTTTCAGGTATTAATATTAATTTCACTGATTAGTAATTAATAAAATCTTTTTTTTCTTCCTTAAGAGAAGGAGTACATTTGGTCTTGTCCAAAACCATTTTACTAGCTAAGAAAACACAGGATTGCAGTTATGATAAATACACATTGATTGCTAAGTCAGAAGACTGATAGAATTTAATCAATGACCACAAAAGCACCCATGAAATATATCCAGTGGAGCCTCAGGTCACAACCATAATCCGTTCCAGGACTACATTCGCAACCCAATTTGGTCGTGACTGGAAACACGACCAACAGTGCATGTGCGGACAAAAATTTGCATGGACTGGGTGGAAGGTGAAATTGGCGTGGAAAGGGAATCTGCCACAGCTGGGTTTGTTTGCTACCCGATTTTTGAATCGTGATCCGATTAATAAATTTAAAATTAAAAAATCGGGTGGGATTTTTTGGTCAGAACCTGATTTGGTCATGAACAGAAGCGTTAGTGACCCGAGGTTCAACTGTACTTTGTTTTGGAAAAGTCAAGACCACACTGAGTAGAAGCAAATGCCCGAAATCAAATTTTTCTAGGTTTCTCTAGGAAGAAGTTGTGATCATGTGTTTTTTTAAAATAATATCTCTATTTTACAGCATATATCGCAGTGGGTTTCTCAAATGGGATTATCTCTGTTTTAGGGTTTATACTGGGGTTCTTCCTGCCTCAAAATGGTAGAAATAGTACCAACAATTAGGGTCATAATTTCCTACCATTGTGTCCAGGGAATAAGTTGGAGATTGGATGAGGTGGGCCATGGTGATTTAGGACTACATATTACCCATACTTTTATCAAGGCCTGTATGAAAATACATAGTCAAGGTAATAAATCCTGTCCTATTGCTAAATAACAGACTTCAGGAATTTAAGATTATTGTCTGTGATAATTTAATGACACATGTTTATATTTTGAATTATTTTTATTTATAGAATCTCAAAGATTTGTTTTAAATAGTGATGGTAGCTTGGAGATTTATAAAATTAAAGGCAGTGATGCTGGGAGTTATACTTGCAAAGCAAATTATTTGTACAAAAATAAACAACTGACTACAAAAATCCATTTTATGCTCTATGGTAAGTAAGGATTTAGCATTTTTTTTTCTAACAGTGATATTAACTTATCAACTACAGAGATATTCAAATGCAAATAAAACAATGTAAAGTAATAAATTATGTTTTATAATGTTACAGGCTAGGCAGGGCTGGGATGCTACCGGTTCTGCCCGGCTCTGTAGAACTGGTAACTCTGAAGAGCAGCAAACACTGAACTGGTTCTGTGTTTGCTGTTGTTTGGTGATGAGGGAATAGAAGGGGAACTCATCAAATTTGCAGATGACACTAAGCTAACAGGAATAGCCAACACCCCAGAAGATCCAAATGGATATTAACAGACTTGAACACTGGGCCCTATTCAACAAAATGAAATTAAATGGTGAGAAAGGTAAGGGTCTACATTTAGGTAAGAAATACCAAATGTACAGGTATACAAGTGAGACCTGGCTCATTAGTAATAACTGTGAGAGGGATCTTACAGTCCTAGTGGACAACCATTTGAATATGTGTGTGCTGCAGCTGCCAAAAAAGCCTGTCCTGTCCTAAGTTGCAGAATAAATTCAAGATTATATGAATTGTGAGTACTGCTTTATAATGCTTTGGTTAGATCACACCTGGAATATTGCATCCAGATATGATGGATGCTATGATATAAAAAAAGATGTTGAGACACTAGCATGAATGCACAGAAGAACAACAAAGGTGATTCGGGGACTGGAGGCTAAAATATATGAAGAAAAGTTGCAGGAATTGGCATATCTAGTCTAATTTAAAAAAGGATTGGGGTGACATGATAGCAGTCTTCCATTATCTAAAGGGTTGCCGAAAGAAGAGGGAATCACCTATTCCCTGAAGCACCTGAAGGCAGAAGCAATTAATATAAACTGATCAAGGAGAAAACCAACCTAGAAATAAGGAGAAATTTCCTAATGGAGCAGTCAGACAGTGGAATGCCTTGCCTTCAGCAGCTATGAGTGCTCCATCACTGGAAGTTTTTAAGTAGAGGTTGGACAGCCATTTATCTTAAATGGTATAGGGTCTCCTGCTTAAGGAGGAGATTGGAGTAGGAGACCCTCCAATGTCCGTTCCAATTCTGTTATTCTTCTATTAATTTAACAAAACAATAAATTCATATTTATTGAACAAATCACAATTTTTTTGAAGGGCTGATTTTATGTTAACACTGTAAAATAGATGAGGTATATATGTTATGGAGTTTTGCTAGAACTGCCCTTTCTATCTCTGATAACCTTAGGTTGTTAATAGGATTTGTTTATTTGCTGGATTTAGAAGACCGTCCAATTTCACAAGAGAACAGGCAGCCTACAATATTTTTAAAAAAACAGCAAAAAAGAAAAGAACCACGCCATCTCCAGAAAATTTGAAACTTTGGGATTGTTTAGGATTACATTTAATCCACGGGGTTTTGGTTAATTGAGCCTGTTTGGGTGTTCCTAAACATGTTAATTTCATCAGTAATCTACTTAAGTGTACTATGGAAGCAGAACCAGCCTGTTAGTTTTTAGGCTAATTTAGCAGGCCTATTCTTATATGTTGTTATATTTTTGAATATAACATTTTGAAGCCAGCAGCAACAGTTTGCTCCCTCTCTCTTTAAGCCCTTCATCATTTATTGAGCAAGTAGCATTAAAAGAGAGAGTAAAACTTACATTCTCTAAAAAGTAGGTTCCTTACACTCTCTAGAATATCAACAGCTTCTAATAGTCCATCCTATGAGACCAAAAAAAGTGAACCAGGAATAGCCCCTACTCTCCATAATGTTTGAAGACCCCCAAAAGCTTAAAATAGACAAGCTGCTCTTGGCATAGGAACAATGAGTAATCCAAAAAAAATAAGTGTCTCAAATTCTTGGAAGTTCGATAAGAGTTTTTCAACAATGATCTGTCTCCCACCCAAACTACACGATGATCTGTAGCCTCTTCTCCACCCCACCACCAAGAATATTTTTGAGATGATGACTCATTGTTCAGTGACATGCCCCCTCTAGATTCTGTATTCTTGGAAAATCACAGATTTATGTGAAATATTCCAAAAGAGACAAAATGACTCATTATATAAGAATTCTGTGAAAGATAATCTTGCTAAACAATGCCTTTGACTAATGGAATTGTAATAGCAATATTTGAACAGATGGCAATAATCAGCAAGAAAGTGGTTGAGCTGAAATATAATATTTAACAGCTTGAAAGTCCTATACTGAAAATTGGAACCCTCCCCCAAAAGATAAAAATCCAAAAACTATTTTAAAAATCCTCAAGCCTTAAATACCATAATTAGAAATTAACTTATTCTGAAGAAAACCAGAAGAATTTTTGTATCTAATAACACCTGATGTGTTGTTCTTAAGGCAATTCCTGATTGAAGAAGGAAAGTGGCTTCCTACCTGGGAGAGCAAGGATCCTGTTAATACTTAAAATACAATTCCATTCATGTTGCAGAAAATGAGGCAACTGTTGATATTTGCCACACATGTATATTTAAATAAGAAAATATGCCAAGTCCAAGTATCAACTTTGAATACTAGCCATAATCACTCACTCAGTTTGGAATAATAGATATTGAAAGCCCAGTTTAGCGAAGGGGAAAAAAGTCCCAATACATCATACTGCCATGACTACATGAGTTTGACACTCCTGATCTATGGCCTTGTTGGACCAATGACCTTTCTAGCAGCTGAAGAGAGTCTTGCTTGGGTATATTTGAATATATAGCACAACAATTGGAGCACAACGATTGGAGGATCCATAGCTGGGTTGACACATGCCATTCTGCCAGGAGACTGAATCCATAATTTTATCCACACCTCTTGTCAACTGTCACTTTCCCAGTTCACGACTCAGTCTTGCCTGAGGAGGTTGTGGCTTGATTGGCTCCTCAATCTCCAGACAGAAGTGTGGATTCTTCAATTGTTTGTTCTGTGCTGTCAGGTTAGCTTTTGCAGCGCTTTAAAACGCTGTTGAGGCTTTTTTTCCTTTCCTTTTTGTTGTTCCTTAGAGTCCCTGTAGCTTTCCGCCCTTGCAGCTGCTTTCTGTCAGGGAGGGGTTTTTCCCCATGTGCGGGAAGCCCTTTGCTCACCTGAGGCTTTGCTTGCCTAGGCGCCGCTTTGTTAACATGCCACTAATGAGCTGTTTTCCACCTTTTAAAAGTTTTTTTTCTTTTTTTGGTTCAGTGGATGTAGCGGCTTTAGTGATCTTTGCAGTTTGGCTTTTTAGCACCACTTGTGTTAAGGACAGGGGTGGGTTTCTACCAGTTCTGTCCACCTCTGTAGAACCAGTAGCTCTGAAGAGCAGCAGACATAGAACCAGTTCTATGTCTGCTGATGTTTTTGCCCACCCACCTACCTGGGCTCTTACCTGATCTTTATTTCCTGATTTTTCAACTTCAGCTGCTGAACGAGGCACAGCTACAGTTAGAAAAGCAAGAAAAGAGGGCTGTTTCAAAGGTTGCTTCTCTGCAGGCAGCTGATGATGAAGATTTACAGGCATGTGGCTCGCAGCCTGCAGGGAAGCTCGTAAATTCCTGAACTGGTAGTTAACCCTGTCGTATCCCACCCCATCCTCTGGCCATCCTCTGCTGTCAGTTTTGCTTTTTCCTGACAGCTTCAGACTTAGAACTACAGGGACAGTGTGCTGGCTTGCCGCCACAGCCCAGCCTTCTTTAGCCCCATTCAGCAGCAGTCAACGAAGGGGCTAAAGTGCTGTCAAGAGTCACAGTTTCTGACTGATGGCAGGGCAGGAAGCCTCTTCTTCACCTCCTAGCAAAAGAGCCAGCTCCAGAAGAGGCAAATCAGCCAGCCAGGAAGCTGCTGGAAAACTCAAGGCGAAAGCCCTTCACTCCAGAAAACCTTCCAGAACTGAAGAAAAAGATGCGGACAGGAGAATGAGAGCTCTGGAAAAGCAAATTTCCAGAGCACAGCAGGAAAGTATGCCAGCTGTTGCCTTGTCTGAAGCAGCTCCCCTCCCCCCACAGCCAGCTTTGCAGACTACTGTTGCAGTTCCTATGAGCTGGTCACCAGAGGGCGATAGGGAACATTTTTCTATATTTTCAACAGAAGGTTTGTTTCTAACTGAGCAGTTTCCCTTTGACTGTAGGGAAACTGTAGGCCCTGATCCCCAGTTTAGGCAGAGATCTTTAGCCCCTGAAGCTAACTTTACTCCAACTTCGGCAGGTCTTCCCCCAGCTGAGAGGCATCAGCCTGGACCATCTGAGGAACTTAAGGTCCTCATTTCACATGCTATCTCCCAGGGTATGGCTAATACCCTGCATCTGGAGAGCAGGGCTGCTTCTGTGTCTTCTGAGACACATTCCCAGCAACCTCACCATTATTTGTATGCTAGAGAGACTGAGCAATCACATAGGTCTGCATCCCCAGCCACTCGTTCAGGGATAGAGCCTCTGTATTAGAGGAAGTGGAGTTGGGTCAAGGTTTCTCTGATGATGAGCTTGAGATGGTTCCTGATGCCCCTCCTTTTACTGGACTCTTCTGTCCAGCAGTGTTCAGGTCTCTCCTTCATAAAGCCAAGGCCACTGCCCAAATTGGGAACCCTTCATCCACACCTTTGGAACCTTCAGGTCCTTAGGTGTTAGACAAGGCTGAGTTCTCTGAACCAGTCATTACACAGGAGAACATCCCCTGTCCCAGGTTTTTTCTTGAGGTTGTTCAAAGGCAGTGGAGCCAGCCTGGGACTTTTTCCAAACTAGGCAGTAATGATAGGAGGCACTTCAATATGGCTCCTTCCTTGTCAGATACCTTGGAGTTATCCTCAGTGGATGATCCTCTGGCCTTTCTTGTTTCCCCCTCAGCGGTTTCTGGGGACATTGCTGAGGCCTTAAAGGCCAAGGATAGAAAGGTGGAATTGAATTTCCACTGTACACACTTGGCCAATGCCTGGGCACTTAAGGCAGCCACAGCCACCTTGTTTTCTAACGACCTCCTTACTCTGGCTTAAGGAGTTACAGGCGAGAGTTCCCCCAAAGGAGACATGCATTCACCAGGACATTAACAAACTGGTGGCAGCAGCCGAGTTTTCAGCTGATTCCTTGTTGCATGCTGCCCATTTCTCCTCTAGGGCTCTCACCTCTAACAACACCTCCCGTAGGCTCTTGTGACTTTGCCAATGGCAGGCAGATGCAAAGACCAAAGGGAGGTTGGCTTCTGCTCCTATACAGGTTCAACTCTCTTCGGAGAGGGCTTGAACCCATTTCTAACAGAGAACAAGGATAAGCGTAAAGTCTTGTCCTCCATTACTAGGAGACCTGATAGGCGGGCTTCACCTTATGGGCGTCGGCCTTCCTTTCACCAATCGGACAATGTTGCTGATTCCTCCTCCTTTCAGGGTTCCTTTCCCCCAGGTCTGACCAACAGGACAGACCTCCCTTCTGGGATAGGTTTAGACAGCAACAGCATCCTCAGGCCAAGTGGCCTTTTCGTGGGGGAGGGGGGACATCCTTTTCACTGCTTCAAGTGACTGCCAGAGCTCTCCACCCATTTGCTAGATCCATTTGACTAGCCAATGGGAAAGGATGATTTCAGACTTGTGGCTTTTGAACACTCTAAGATTTGGCCTAACTCTGGAATTTTTCTCCACCAAGAGATCCAACACCTCTTTGGAGATCCAAGCTATCGAGCCAGTCCCAGAAGATCAATGGGGGCACAGATTCTACTCGATTGTCTTCCTCATTCTGAAGGCTTCAGGGGGATGGAGACCAATTCTGGACCTCAAAAGGTTAAACGTCCACTTGACGTACAAGAGGTTCAAAATGCACTCTCTGCAGTCAATCTTGGATGGCATCAGAGAGGGCGACCTCCTGTCATTGATCATTTGACGGAGGCTTATCTCCACATCCCCATCCATCCCTGGCACCAATGGTACCTCAGGTTCTGTTACTTGGATCTTCACTTCCAGTACAGAACACTACTGTTCAGTTTAGCCTCAGCTCCCAGGTCATTCATGAAGATCCTGGGGGCACTGGTAGCGCACCTCAGGTCCATCCCAGTGTGTCTCCAATGCTACCTGGATGATATTCTCATCCAATTGTCCTGGTCCCAGCTTGCCCAGCAGGATCTAGAGACTACAATCTATGTTCTTCAGAAACACGGATTCTCCATAAACTTTCAGAAAAGTCACCTGGTTCCAACCACTTGACAGCTCCATTTAGGAGCAGTGATAGACACCAGGCTATGCAAGATCTATTTTTCCCAGGAGTGACAGGACAGTATCAAGTCCTTGGTCACTCAAATCAGGACGGAATGCTTGGTTCCATTGTTAGTTCTCTCTCAACTCCTGGGAAAGATGGTCTCTTGCATAGCCATTGTTCCAGGAGCCAGATTGCACTTAAGGACTCTGCAGTGGTCACTCCTACAATTCCTAAGGAAAGGGAGCAGTAATTCCAGAGCCAAGGTCAGGGTCCCATTAGAGACTCTCAGGTCCCTCAGGTAGTGGTTGTCCCCAGCAATAGCCAGGGGAACACTATTCAAGGAGCCCAGCTGACAGACCTTGACCACAGATGCCAGCCTTTTCGGATGGGGGGGCATCTCCAACAGCATTTGGCTCAAGGACAATGGTCTCAGGCAGACCTGAAGAATGACATCAATTGGCTGGAGCTCCAAGCCATCCACCTTGCCCTTCGTCACTTCGAAGTCACGGTAGAGGGACAACACCTATTGATTTTGACAGACAATGTGGCCACAAAGCGCATATCAATGCCAGGGGAGCACCCATTCGAGGTCTCTCATGCACGAGGCAGACCAATTATTTCTCTGGGCAGAGACTCACCTGAGTTCCATCAAGGCAGAACACATCTCGGGGTTGGCAAATGTGCAGGCTGACTTTCTTAGCCGGAGCACGGTGGACCATTCAGAGTGGCAACTGCACCTGGACATCTTCCGGAAACTCTGTCAGGGGTTTGGCCATCCAGTCTTGGACTTATTCGCCACCCCGATGAACTCACAACTCCCCAGATACTTCACCAGGTTTCCAACCCCAGGTGCAGAGGGGGTCAACGCCCTCCACTCTCCTTGGCCCAGGGAACTGTTGTATGCCTTCCCTTACCATCATACAGGTAGTAATCCAGAAACTTCTCATGGAGCAGGTGGAACTCTTGCTGATCATGCCCCATTGGTCCAGGCGGCCATGGTTTGCAGACCTTATCAGTTTCTTGGTGTCCCAGACTTGGAGAATCCCTCAAGATAGAATCTCTTTCAACCAGGGAGTCTTGGTCCATTCAGAGCCTCAGTGGCTCCAACTGGCTGCCTGGCACTTGAGAAGCGGCTCTTGATGAGGGACAACTTCTCAAGAAGTGTGATTCAGATGATACAGGCTTCCAGGAGGCCTTCCACCAACAAAATTTACAATTCTACTTAGAAGGCACTCTGTAGTTGGTGTGCTAAGTCAGGTCTGGATCCCACAGCAGTCTCCATCCCTCAGATTCTGGACTTCTTGCAAGAGGGTCTGGATAAAGGGTTAGCCCCTAATATTATCCAAAGACAAGTAGCGGCCTTGTCTTCAATATTGACTTATGGGGATTTAGACTCCATAGCACATCATCCTGTTGTGCACTCCTTTTTTAGGGGGCAGATAATTTAAAGCCACCTGTTGTTCACAGGTATCCAACCTGGGACTTAGCTAAGGTTTTACATACCCTTACCTTACCACCCTTCGAACCTCTCAAGTCTATGAGCCTGAGGTTTTTGTCATTTAAAATCACCTTTTTAGTCACCATCACATTAGCCAGGTGAATTTCAGAACTAGCTGCTCTCTCTATAAGAGAGGGACTCTGCACCTTCCACACAAACAGGGTGGTTTTACGTCTGGACCCCTCCTTCATCCCCAAGATCAACTCCTGGTTCCACTGGGCCCAGGAGATAGTGTTGCCCAATTTCTGTCCAACTCCTTCCCATCTGCTGGAATGGAGGTGGCACACTCTGGACGTAAGGAGGGCCTTATGCAGGTACATAAGATGGACTTTGCCTCACCGAAAATCCAAATCTCTGTTTGTCTCATTTCAACCTTCCTCTCTGTATTCAAAGGTCACTCCATCAACCATAGGCCATTGATTAAAGGCGTGTATTGCAAAGGCCTATGAGACACAGTCGATTCCATCCCCCAAATGATTGACTGCTCACTCGACTCAAAGCACTGCCACCACAGACACATGGGCGACGCAGGCTTCAATCGAGGAAATCTGTAGGGTGTCGACATGGTCCTCACCTTCTCCCTTTGTACACCACTATAAGTTGGGCACCTTTGCCTCTACTGAGGCTGCCTTTGGGAGGAGGGTACTTCAGTGAGTGGATGTAGCTAGCAGGACTCAGGACCACAATCCCCGCCCATGGAGACACCAGGCTTTGGTATGTCCCAGCTATGGATTCTCCAATCATCCTGCTGGAGAAAGAGCATTGTCTTACCTGAACACTTCTTCTCATCACGACGATGGAGAAATCCATTCCCTCTCTAGGAAGCAGTTAGGTCCTTCATCCAGCACAGTAACACCAGAGGAGCCAGAGCCACTAATGAGTCCTTCAGTTGCCGCGCCTTTTTCGTGAACTGGGAAAGTGACAGTTGACAAGGGGTGTGGCTAAAATTATGGACTCAGTCTCTAGGCAGAATGGCATGTGTCAACCCAGCTATGGATTCTCCATCGTCATGATAAAAAGAAGCTTCAGGTAAGACAATGCTCTATCTGTTTAATTATTTTGGTAGGATGCCATAGGAAAAACAAATAAATATTGTAGCAAAAATTGAAAAGTTCAGACAAGTTATCTACTTAATTCAAAAGATTGCTGAACCTTTGTATAATTGCTTGTCATGGAAATAATTAACTCATAAGCTACTACCAATTAATTAGAACATAATACACTTAGAGCCTTCCAATAAAAGCAAGGACAAAAGCAAGACAGCATGGAAGAAAGACATAATCACCAAGTAAAAATATCAAAAAGAGATCCTGATGGGTCCCAAAGGCAGTAAGGAAAGGAAAATTCTAAAGCATTTGGAAGAAAGAGATATGGAAGAAGTTACAGTGAGGTTCCCACTAATTGTATTACAGGCACCTATCTGAGAAAACATACTTTAATCCCTTTGGTGATCACATTTATGCTACACATAACTCAGGAACCTCAGGAAGATTAATACAACCTCAAAAAATGTAATTAACATACTTCAGAACAAGTAAACACACTTCTCCTCTCCAAGCTCTTCTGAAGGATAATTGCCTTAGGCCCAGGGGATTGTGATGGACCATTACCAGATTTGGAAGAACTACACAAGATGTGTTTTCCAAGAAATTCTTTACTAATGCCTACTAATTGATAACTGAGGTGTGCTGTCCAGGCAGTGTATGGGAATTGGATAGTTAGTTAGCAATTGTGAGCTGTTCCCTTAAGGGAACAGGGTAAATGTAGTTAAGGGATCCTGGGAAATGTAGTTCATGTCACGTGACCACATTTGTAATCCTGATTGGTCACTAAATTGACCCTCGATGGGTTGGGGGAGGTTTCTTCACTCTCGCCTGAACTCACGGACTCGTGGTAACTACCGTTATGAGATGGGAGGAAAGGGATAAGGAGATAACCATCTTTTTACCTACAAGACAGATAGGCAAAGGATTGGACATTAAGAACTTCATCACAAATGTGAGTTATGAGGATACCTGGTGAACCAATAATAAAGACTTTGTATGAATGTTTTGTTGAGTTTATCTATCTGCATCTGTACAGAAGACAAAATCTACCACTGTACAGAATACAGAATATGGCATTCATTGAAGATGAATATCCTCTCATGAAATATTGTCAGCTGGCATTCTAAAGTGTAAATATAACTAATTTTGGGATTATATTTGTAAGTATAACATCATCCTATTACGGGAGACATAGTCTACAGAAGATATTGAACTTGGGAATTTTGTAGTACATTCTATCAAGGTCACTAGATTAAGAAAAGAGGAAGGCTAAGTGGTAGTCTATATGTCTATGTTTCAAATAAAATTCAACCAATGGCAACCAATTTGAAACACTATAGTCAATTTCAATGATTGTAGGTTTTTGGATCATTGACCACCTCTATTGTATTGTCATCAATACCTATCTCCTCCCACAATTATTACAAAAACAGGTGAAAGAAAACTGGCTTATGCTGAAACTATATCATATAACACATTCTACAGCCTTTAATGCTAACTAGAGCCTTTAATGCCAGGATTAGCAAAAATGATTATATACTTTATGAATAATGTTGCACCCTCCCTGATTTGGTCCAAGAGCAAATTACCTCCTTAATGTACAATGTTAGACAGAGAGGAGTAAATTACACAGGATGGTGTGTTACCCAGATGGTTAATAATTTAAATCTGTTAATCTTTAATAATAGCTGGGGGATTTCAGCTATTGGATATTTCATTTGAGGCATACACACGACATATTTCACTATGAAACACTTAGTGAAACATCCCCAAAAAGGATCTATAATTTGTACCATAGACTAATCATTATATTTATTCAAAGATGTATTACCAGTAAAGTTAAATGGGAAATAAGTAAAATAAGATAAATGGTGCATTAAAAATTCCTTCCGAATGGAACATCTCCAATATTGTTCCTGTGTTTAAAAAGGAAGACAGATCTGATTCATCCAATTATTGTCCGATCTATATTAAACATTGGTATTGAAAATTAATGGAGTGCTGAAAGAGGAAGGTCATTGTAAAATAATAAGCTGGGTTCAGGATAGGATAAATGAATCATGAACTCAATCATCAAGTGTTTGGTCCTACAATTATTAGGCGCAAAACACCAGATTCTCACACAAAGATTCAATTAAACTGATTTATTGCTAAAGTGGCAAGAGTCCCAAAATTAAATAGCAATTTAATTTAATACAAATCTGGCTGCACTTTTCTATTTGCAGATGATGCAGCCATCATCTTCATTTCAACAACCCTCTCCTTCACAGATAACAATTTAATGATTACTTATAAAGAAACTTAAAAAAAATCTTTGCAAAGAAATCTTTTAGATATAAATATGGGCCTAAATAAGTAGGAATGATATTAAACAAGTTCAGGCTTTCAAATACTTCAGAAGTAATGTCCTCTCCTCTGCCCTTTTCTATAATGATCTATAATAATCCCCAAAAGCTGCAAATCCTGTCCTTGTGATGAGGGAGAAAGTGAAATTGAAATATTGCTAGGCTGCTTTTTTTATAAATCCTACAAGATATGTATGATATACAGTGTATAATATAATATCCTTTCCTTTATCTTGCACAGAGGTGGATTTGTAGCTGTGCAGATGCAGATAGATAAAATTCCACAAAACATCCATAACAAAGTACATTTATTGGTACATCAAGTATCTTCATAACTCACATTTGTGACCACGTTCTTCTGTAATGATCAATCCTTTGTATATCAACCTTGCAGAAAAGATGGTTATCTCCTAACCCATCTCGTAGCGATAGAAAGAAGGTGCTATGAGTAAGAGAATTCAGACAAAGAATGAGGGAAACCTCCCCCAACCCACCAAGGGTCAATCCAATGACCAATTAGGATTACAGATGTGGTCACGTGACATGGACTACATTTCCCAGGATACCTTTAACTACATTTACCATGATGCATTCCCTTAAGGGGACAGCTTATAATTCCTAAGTAACTATCCAATTCCCATAGATTGGCTGGGACAGCACATATCCGGTAGGCCAGAGGCTGATTACCTTTGGCTCTTTTAATTGATCAGGAGGCAGGGATTTCAAACAATGTAGTCAAGTGCCATGTCAGAGCTGTATTTTACATGTAAGTATAAAACATGTCTCACCATTGAATTTTATTTTGTGAGGTATGTCCAGAGTTCAAGTCTATCAGGATGCCTCTGAATCTTGAGCCTATCTTCTGGGGTGTTGGCTTAGTGTCACCTGCAAATTTGATTAGTTCACCTTTCATTTCCTAATCAATTTCTTATGAAGATATTGAAGAGTACCAGGCCTAAGACAGAACCTTGGGTACTCCACTATTTACTTCCATCCATATAGATGTAGTTCCATTAACTCTTTGAGTTTCAGCCAGTTGCAAATCTATGCTGTCTATGTCACATTTTTCTAGTTTATATCAAGAAATAAATTGTAGTCTATTTTGTCAAATGCTTTACTGAAATCCAAGTATACTATGTCAGCGGTCGCCAACCCGTGGGCCGTGAGAAAATTTTGGTGGGCCACAGAGAAATCTCACCCCCAGAGCATCCCCCCAAAGCAGTTAATTCAGGCTGCGCAGAAACACAGGGCTGCTCAGCCCACATGGCCCACAGGAACCCTCCCCATCCACTCCTTACCCAGTAAACTTGTCTGCTAAGTTGCTATTTTTCCTTTTTCCAACCATCATCTGTTCTGCTGTGCTGGAAGATTTAGATTAGCTAGGAAGCAGGAAATAGTTGGATTTCTTGCTTTCTAGCTAGTCTATAGATCTTTGGCTCTGCTTTTAAGTACAGCCGAACCTCCCTTAGGACTGAAGGTTTGCTTGCAAACAAATTCAGTGCAGACTCACGGCAAGCAAATTTGAGAGACTGAGCTAGCCGATGCAGATATATAGATCACTGAATGATTCTGTGAGTAACTTAATCTGCCTGCTTTGCCTGATTTTGGATAAAAGTTGCTTTTTTATATAAAAAAATTCAATATTTACATAAATGGTGTGTTGTAAGTTAATTTTGTGAGTTTGCTTGCAAGGAAATTTTATGTGACAAACTGAGCTAGCTAATGGCAGATAGATAGATTTCTGAATGAATCTGTGATTCTGTGAGCAGCTCAATCTGCCTGCCTGCTTTGCCTGATTTTGGGTAAAAGTTGCTCTTTTTTATAAAAAAATCAATATTTATATAAATATTTATAATAGTTACATACAAGCCATGCCCAGCTAGTCACATGACCACCAAGCCACACCCACAAATTAGGCCATGCCCACAGAACTAGTTAGGGGTCCCTGGGATCTAAAATTATGAGTTTGGTGGTCCCTGAGATCCAAAAGGGTGGCGACCCCTGTACTATGTCCACAACATTTCACTGGTTCACTAATTTAGTCACTTTGTCAAAGAATGAGATAAGTTTTCTTTGGCGTGATCCGTTTTTGACAGATCCATGTTGGCTTCTCATTATTGTTTGTTTCAAGGTGTTCACAGATCTGTTTCTTGGTTTTCTAGGATCTGCCCAGGTATTGATATTAGGCTGATTGGTTTGTATTTTCCTGGATTCCTGTTCCAAGGCTCGATTTACCCCCACACCCTCTGTCAGCCCGCACTCCTTGCTCCAGGCACTTTAATTCACACGGGGAAAACGATACTTGCAGCATCCATGCCTTTCTTCCTTTCACCCCGGGGAGAAAGAGGACATGGGGAACAGAAAGCTAGGAGAACGATCAGGGCAAATGAGCTACCGGGTGACCGGGTCAGGGGCGTGGCCAGCCAGGGGTTGCCACCAGTTCGGTGACCCATGCCAAATAATTGCTGCTGGTTTGCCCGAATAGGTGCGAACCAGTTGAATACCACCTCTGGTACTGTGCCACATGAGCAATTGAACATATTGAGCTGTGCCACATGAACATACCAAGGCATGACCATTACAGCCCATATTGCTGATTTCTGGTCCAACTATATTTTTGAAATCATCTTCAAAGGCAGCCCTATATAGAGACCATTGTAATAATCTATACAAGAGGTGATTTCTGCATGAATAATCATTTGCTAGGTCTCCTGATCCCCTTATTCCAGAGATATAATTCAGCTGGTTCATACTGGTTTGCGGGAACTGGTTGTTAACTTTTTGTATAGTTTGGAGAACTGGCTAATCCTACCACTGGCTGGCCCCACCCACCCCTCCCCCTCCCAGAAGTCCCAGCTACCCCTTATTTCACCTCACCTCCAGCATAGCTGCTGCTGCTGTCTGTCTCCCTCACTCACTTGCCTCTACCACATGGCTCCCATGGCTCAGCCCACTTGCCTACCTTTGCCGTGACTTCACATGCAGCCAGCTCCCTCCCGGGTGAGACTTCCTTCGTTGATCTCTGTTCCTCGCCCAGTTGCCTCCCACATGGCCCAGCTCCCTACCTGCCTGGTGAGCCTCCCTTTGCTAATCTTCACTGCCTCCCATGCATCCCAGTTCCCTGCTGCCTTGTGCAGCGACAGCATTCCATGTAATCATGGTACATTTGAGCTCAAGGCAACCCTCGCCTCCCACCACTTCGGGCTTGGTGCTGTAAGCCAAGAAGCACTGCAGCAGAGACCAAAAAAAAAGCCCACCTAAAAATTGTGACTGCCTGCTGAGCCTGCCTGGCACATACTGGCAAAAGGAGGCTAGGGGGAAAAAGAGAGAAGGGCCAATTGAACCCCCCTGTTTTCTGCCTCCATTGGGCTGTCTGCACCATGCTGGATTGGGATGGGGTGGGTGGGTGGGGCACAAAAAGCCCACTTGGTCCGTACTCACCAGCACGACAGCAAATCTTTCTTCCAGCTTGCCCAGTTTGGGTATTGAGAGGGGTAGATTATGCACCCCTTATGAAGTCCATCTACTAAGAGTCCATTACTCCCACATTGCCCCTTTCTCGAGGAAGGGAGCGGGAGAGATCAGTCTACTCTCTGCCCAGGTTTCTCCTGCTGGATTTCAAGCTCCAAACCATTGCCACTCCTCCAAGCCCTGCACTGGTGGTAGCCAACCATCCAGATCCCAGAGGCCACCATCGGGCTTCTTAAGGTATGCAACATGCTGCTGCTAGGCTCCCGGGTTCTCCACAGAAACTCTGGAAGTCAATTCCCTGGCTGCTCCAATACTCGTTCCCTGCCCAGTCAGTTCTGTTGGTGGCCTCTAGGGTATGGGCCATCGGCTGCAGCCAAAGCCAGGCTTTGTGGAGGAGCAGCAATGGTTTAGAGCTTATTAAGGAGGATCACTCCGCTCCAGTCATGCATTTTCCAGCCCAGGCTGCTTGGAGTGAAAGGCATGCAACATGCTGCCATTAAGCTCCCAGGATCCCTGCACGAGCACTGGAAAAAAGGGAGTTTGATTGTGGTTGAAAGGAGTAGGAGTGTGGGCTTTTCCAAGGCTGGACCTAGAGGGAGACAGAGATCAGTGCACCGTGTCTCCCCGAGGTTCTAATTCTTAAAAAATTTGGGAGGTTGCACACATAGGGTGCTGGGGCACTCAGTGCCTGAAGTGAGAGGAGAATGCAGGCTGACTGGACAGGGAAGGAGTACTGGACTTCCAGAGCTCACGCAGGGAACTCAGGAGCTTAGCAGCAGCATGTTGGAAATCGTCCTGTCTGTTGGTTTAGAGCTTATTTAGAGCTTATTAAGCATCAGCTTGCCTGTGCCACCCCACCTTGCCATGAGTGATGTTGAGTTGGCCACACCCACTCAGTCACATGATTGCCCCCAGCCATGCCCACGCAACCAGTCACTAGGAAGAACCAGTTGTTAAATTACTTGAATACCACCACTGCCTTATTTCCCTTTTCCAAAATAGTAGTCCACTTTACCACTCTCTGGAAATTTAGGAGCAGTCACGTGAAGATGATTTTTCAGATTTAAGCATATTTTATTAAGTTCTACTAGGGAACTTGGGAATTCAAAACAACAGTCACTTGAACAAAATTTTAAAAAAGGAGAGACTGCCTGGATCCTGTTGCTTCATGTTACAGTCAAAAGAAGAAAACAAATTCTTTAGCAGAAGCAATAATGCATTCGTGTTAGCTGTTGGTAACTTGCATATTGTGAACTGTTAGAGAAATAATTTGTTTTAATTTTTAACAGTATATCATGTGCCAGAAAGGAGTATATACATGACATCAGAATTCACAAGTGGAACCTGTGAAACTAGCACAGTGGCTTCATTTATAAAATATCTCTTAGAGAAATTAGAGAGCCTAATTTACAAGCTTAATTGTGAAATCAAGCAATGGAACACCCAGTGTCATACTGCTACAGATACACTGAAAAAAATAACATATAAATTTACCTTTCAGTTCATAGGTAAGGTGAAACTTTTGCTTGCTACTTCTATGTTTGTGTTTGTGTGTTATATAATATTCTATAATACCACAAATATGAAAATATTGCAGATATTATTTCTGTTGTACAAATGATAATAATATCACATGTATTACAAATATAATAATGAGCCTATTTCAGTATATATGACCATTAAAAAGGTGTCAAAAATACATGAGCAACTATTCTCCAAATCATCCCAGGCAGATCCAATATTGGCAGGGGTCCAACCATCTGCACAAATGCTGCTGTATTTCCCCCCAAAAGTGATACCTATTTATCTACTTGCATATAGCATGCTTTCAAACTGAAAGCCAAGGCAAATTATGGAAATTCACTCTGTCACAGGATGCTAAGACTCAAACTGCTGAAGCAAAGACCATCTCCAATGTCTTTAAGCCATTAGCAACCACACCTCTCAATACAACTATGAAATCCCCATATAGGTAGTCCTTGATCTAGCACCATTCCATTCAGTGACTGCTAGATGTTATAATGATAATGAGCAAATGGTGATTATGATTACTCCACAAAATTCTGGCTGTTCACCACAGTCATGTGATTGCAATCTTGACAACTACTTCACACAGGTTGCATGCGCTGAAATCACATGATAGCCATTTGCAATCTTCTCTGCTGTTTTTGCCAGGAAGTCAATAGGGAAGCTGACAGGGAAGATCACAAGTCATTGGATTAAATACCCCCCCAAATCGCACCAATCACTGTTATCCTTGCACACCTCCCCCAACCCTAGCTGTGCCTCATTCACATCCTTGCACAACGTCCCCAACTTAAACCATTCCCTTGCACATCTTTTCTTATCCGTGCCATACTTCTCACACATCCCTTTGCACTCATTTGCACCTTCTTCAACCCATGCTGTATCTTTCATGCCCCATTGCATCCTTGGGCACCTTCCCTGATCTGTTCACAACTCTTGTATCCTGATGCAGCCTTGTACACCTGACCTGTGTCATACCTCTTGTGCAGTCACACACATCAACCTGCACCATGCTTCTCACACACAACTTTGTGTATCCTCCTTGCCCCCGCTTGCACCATCATACAACCTTTTGTGGTAAACTGGCACCTGTGAGATTTGATTAACAACAGCAACCGGGACTTTAGGGATTGCCATCCCTAAGTGATGCTATCATGCCTTACAACCACATTACTTAGTGAAGGCAATTACCATCATAAATCAAGGAATAATTTTATCTAAAAATACTGTTTTTTCAGTTGACATATCATCTTTGCTTAGTGTTCAGAGAACATACTGTATACTGAGACTGCAAAACCATGAGCTTTTGCCACTACCAAAATTCTTTTCTCCTTGGTAACTCCCCATTTCTCTATAGCTGTCCCCAAAAACTGCTATTGCATTGGGTTCCCTAACTGCACAGCTGTGTTGGCTAGAAGGAAAACATTGATTGAATCCTGTTATTTTTATATTCAAGGAAGAAGTGTTTTTTTAAAAAGGTCTTCTCTCCCAATAGATACAGAACTAATCCTTAATAGATTCAAATCATGTGCTGGTTTTTGTGGTTAATCAATAATTTTAAAAAAACAATACCTGAGTAACTAACTTTTAAGTATATATTTTCATAGATCACCATTACCATTTGATAATGCCCTGATATTGCAGTCTGATTTTACCTGTATTCTGATACATTAAATTATTATATTAAGATATGGTTTAAAACCATCTTCAAAAATGTAATTAAAGCATAAAACATTCTCTCCTTTTCACTTTTTGCAGTGTTTCCTCTTGGACTAGGTACAGGAGATTTTTGTCAAAATTCTCATTGTGAACATTCCAAAAGCAGCATCAGAAAGGTAATGTAGAATTATTCTAAAAGATTTTTAAAAAGAAATCATATTTGAGAATAGTATGCTTCAAGACACGAGTCTGTCAAAAAAAAAGAGATAATCATGTAAATCCACAAAATCAATATATTTTTCTTAATATTAAGGTCTGCCACACTTATCAGATTTTGCTACCTACAGATCTCATCAACTTTTAGTGGAACATTGTTTTCAAATTTGTAAACCACTTTCTATACTAGAACTTTTGTTTCAATGATGGTTCATAATTTTCTGGAATGGTTGGGTAGGCCTGCCTCCCTCCCCACACACACACTCACCAAGAAAACCTAATATATTCTGAGGATATTGCAACTAGTTCATGCCCAGAATGCAGTTTGCACATGACTGATTTTTTTTTGTATAGAAACTACTATTTATGATGTTAGCTACCGTGTTTCTCCAATAATACGGCCTTCACCAATAGGAAGCCCCACCATGTTTTATTGGCATAAAATCAAATTAAGCCCCTCCCCCAAATTAAGGCCCATATTAAACATGTGAAATGGGGGGGAATGGCGGGGGGGGGCTTGCCATTAGGAAGTACTTTGTTGCATGCCGGGATATGGTGCTGCCTGTGTTGGTGGGGCACTTCATATCGGGAGGCCTTCCGCCACTGTTGCTTTCCCTTCTCCCTTGCAGCTGCGGCATTAGAGCAATGCTGCGGCGTTTGGCATAGCCACGTGCGGCCAGTCAGGGCTCCTCCCTGCAACCGGAGCCCTGAGGAGATACTTGGCTTCAGGTGCTCCTGTCACTGCCTTCCCTATGCCTTCGAAGGTAAAGCAAATTATTTTAAAAATGACACTCTACTATAACAAAGCCTCCCCTTCCCGAGAGGGCAGCCCAACCCCACGTGGGGAGACGAATCTCCCGTGGCTGCAGCGCAGGATCGACCCACCTCGGGAGAAGCACCCAGCCGCCATCCCTGCCTGGTGCTGGGCAGAGCACGAAGAGCTCCGCCTGGGGCTTGCAGCACAGCTGACAGGCGGACCCTCCTTCCTGGCGGCAGAGATCTCACCAAGGCAGTGAGCGCCTCTCCGCTGGGCCCTCCACTCATCCCGCCAGGGCCACGCCGGAGCCGTGCGCCTGGGCAGAGCCAGGAAACACCCGCGGCTCGCTTTCCTGGCTCTGCCCAGCCCACATGGCTCCAGTGCGGCCTGGCGGGATGAGCGGAGGGTCCGCGAGGAGGCACTGCTTGCCTTGGTGAGAGCTCTGCCGCCGGGAAGGAGGGGCCCACCTGTCAGCTGTGCTGGGTGCCCCAGGTAGAGCTCTTCGCGCTCTGCCTGGCTCCAGGCAGGGATGGTGGCTGGGCACTTCTCCTGAGGTGGGCCTATCCTACGTTGTGGTCCCAGGAGATTTGCCTCCCTGCGTGGAGTTGGGTTGCCCTCTCAGGCAGGGGAGGCTTTGTTGTAGTAGGGTGTCATTTTTAAAATAATTCACTTTACCTTCGAAGGCAAAGGGAAGGCGGCAACAGGAGCGCCTGAAGCCAAGTGTCTCCTCAGGGCTCCGGTTGCAGGGAGGAGCCCTGACTGGCTGCACATGGCTGTACCAAGCGCCGCAGCGGTGCTCTAACACCGCGGCAGCAAGGAAGAAGGGAAAGCAACAGTGGCGGAAGGTCTCCCGAACATCCAAGCTGTCGCCACCCAGCCACCCGAGGATGCAAGGGGGGGGAATTAAGTCACCCCCCCAAAAGACAGCCTAGCCGTTTTTTCGGGGGTCAAACAAAATAAGGCCCAGCCTTATTTTGTGAGAAACACAGTGGCAGAAACGTGTATCTTGTATGATATTCTATATATAATCCATTTTGGAAATAATTGACAATCAAATATTAATGCAATCATCTTTTTAAATTGTAGGCCTATGTCAAAATCAAGCAATTCTTTGAAGTGCAAAACACAGATTCATTTCCTGGTGATCTTTTAAGTTATGTTCCAGGTACTCTGTCTGGTGTTAAAATAGATCATTGCAAACCAGGGTTTGGAAAAAACACAAGTACCATGAACAACAATACAATATGTCCAGGATGCTGTGGTGAGTTTCCAGTAGAATTATAGAGAGGTATAAAAGAAGGATGGGGAGGACTTCCAGTTTGCAAGGCTTTGCCGGGGGCAGGAATCCGCGATCGTGCACGGTTTCTGTTGCACTCGCCACTGGAGTGCCCCTGATCCAGCCAGATTTGGGGGCTAATAGTTACCCCCTAGAGGTAACTGAAGACAGGGGTGATCCGACAGGGGTCCGGGGGAATCACAACCTCCCTCCTTTGCTGGCTTAACTCCCTTTTCCGAAAGCGGTGGAGCGGCAGTCTGCAATGGCCGCCACAAAGAAGCTTTCATCCAGATAAAGAATGTGCAGGAGGAAGCTGAGAAGTGAAAGTTTTTGGCTGAGCGGGATAATAAGTAACATTTAAATACCCTGGAATTTAAATTTTATTAAAGATACATCGTTCCCAAAAAAGATCGGAAAAAGCGGCAAATGAAAGTAGAAAGGGAAAGTTTGTTTTTTCTCACTCTCCTTCCTTACGGTGACAGCAGATGGAAATCAGAAAAACCCGTTTTGGCATCAGCAGGTAATTAAATTTGAAAATTAAAGCCAAGGGGACATTAAAGATTTCTGAACATTGGAAAATATATATATATATATATATATATATATTTTGCTCTAAGTGGGAAGGGAGAGGAAAAGAATTAATATTAAGATTTTGCTGGAGGAGGCTGCTTGGAACTTATAAGACTAGAGTTAAATTGTAACAAGACTTCTAAAAGATATATTTTGGAACTTTGCAACTGAACTGTAACCCCAGGAAGAGAAAGTATAAAAAGAAGAAAGTGCTAAATGAAACAGACTGTGTGTATTTGGATTGCTTGGTGACTTTGGGACCTTTGGAAATTATTATTTGAAAGGCTAAAAACATCTGGGTTGTTTAAAAATTTTTTCACAATGGCATTACTTGTTGATGAACTGAAAATGGAATTTAAAAAGCTAAAAGAAGAGGAATAAGAAGGGAAGGGCTCTTCTGGATCCGTTTTTCATTTCTTAGAAATGGCGATTTTTACCTATCAGAAACTACAAGAACAAGAGGATTGGGGTGAAGAAGAAGCGATCTTTAATGAACAAGCAACTCTAGCTGGGGAAGAAAAGGGAAAGAGAGGAAAGAGAATGGAGAATTTAAGACTTAAAAAACAACCAAAAAAGGGGAAAATAAGGTGAAAAATCGATACAATGTCAGAAAGCAACAGAAAAGAGGAATACAGAAGAGGGTGGAGATTAAGAGGGTGGAGATCAAGAGACAAGGGGGTAAAAGGCTAGATTGGAGAAGAAAGGAAGGGAAAAAGGGAAGAGAAGTTACAAAGGTTTGAAACAAGATGTAAAGAAACAGGATTTATTCAGAGATAATGGGTAAAAATATAATTAAAAAATAGATTCTGCAAAAGTACATAAGACTGTATTGTTGTATTTGTATTTGAAATAATGTTAGAAAACTGGAACATTATATGATTATAAAATGGGATAAAATGTTAAAAGGAATGTAAAATGCTTCAGATTTAATGATAGAGTTTAATTTGTTATGGATTATTGTTTTAATTATATTATAAACTTATTATCTTCCTATTTTAAAATATAGTACGTAGCTTTAGAATGTACTAAGCAGAATCAGAATGAAAATTATATATTATTTTAAGTGTTAAATTTAGGGGAAAGATATAAAGGCATCATACTTCAATCAGTGATTACAGGAGAAATTTTGTGTTAATGAGAAAAGATAATAGATAATTGAAATAGAACAGACAAAAGATACAAGCATAATGATTTATATTGAGATGAAATAAATAAAATAGAATTAAGAGAGTGAAAAGAGGGGAGAAGGCTATATAGAACATGTAGAATGGTAAATAAGATATGAAATGGTATATAAAATGAGCATGTATTTAATTTATGTCTGTACAAAAAGATGTAACCCGGGACTAAGCCGCTTTCCAAAAAGAAGTTTTATGTTTTGTGTTTTGTTTGTGTATGTTTTATTGAAAATTAATAAAAAAAATATTTTTTTAAAAAAAAAAGGATGGGGAGGAGAAAAGATAATTTGTTAATGGGAAATTAACAACTAGCCACCCATTTGCAGTTAATGTCTGAAAGTTGCATTTTGCATCTGGGACTTCAAGTATGCTATTCCTTTGAAAAAAGGGTAGGAAGAAAGCAAAAGGTTTGGCAAGAAAATCTAGCCGCAATAGTGCTGATATAAATTATAAGAAGTGGCAAGATGTCTTACAGCATCTCAGTGTAATCTTTAGCCTTTGAGATTGCACTCCAATGCACTTCCAATGCACTCCTTTATGTCCCCTCTCACATTTCATCATTTGCCTTTTTGGTTTTTTTGCAGATCCCTATGCTTGATATTTTTTTAAAAAAAATCTTTAATATATAAAAAGCAACAAAAAATAACAAAAGCATATTGACAATAAATTAATGATGTGTTTACAAACTAATAGTTTTTTATTAATCCCAGCATATTTTGGTATATAATTCAAAATACATTGACATCTTTTATTAATGTGCTATATTATGAATATAAAACCAATATTATGGCAATATTGAGGGAAACCCATATCATATGATTGTATATCCCCTTACCTATTTTACACTTCCAATATAATGAGATTGATACAAGTAGTCGTTGACATCGTGGCTAATGTTCAGTTACAACTGACCCCCCAAAGCAATTGACAATCTGGTTTCAATATTTTGACGTCACCTCTCACCCCAGTTTTATGATCAGATTTTGGATGCTCAATAGTCAGTCCACACTTATGGCCATATGCTGGAATGGAATGGAATGGAATGAAATGGGATGGGATTAATAGAACAGAAAAGAATAGAATTATTTATTGGCCAAGTGTGATTAGACACACAAGGAATTTGTCTCTGGTGCATAAACTATCAGTATACATGCAAGCAACATGATAAATCATGGTTACAATTATAAGACCATCATAAATCATAAGATACAAAACTCAGTGATAGTCATAAGATACAAAATAAAAACAAGCAATATAATCATAAGATATAAGCAACAAAGTGATAGTCATAAGATGCTAAAGGAATATAATAGGTAATTGGAAAGATGATAATAGTAATACAGCCCTGCTACATAGTTTGATATCCTAGGGCATAAGACAGTGTTGTGGAATTAGTTGTTTAGCAGAGTGATGACATGATGGGAAAACTGTCTTTGTGTCTAGTTGTTTTGGTGTGCAATGCCCTATAGTGTCGCCTTGAGGTAAGAAGTTGAAACAGTTTATATCCAGGATATGAGGAATCTGTATTTTCACAGCCCCGTTTTTGCCTCAAGCAGTATATATGCAGGGGTGGGTTTCTACCGGTTCTGTCCACCTCTGTAGAACCGGTAGCTCTGAAGAGCAGCAGACATAGAACCAATTCTATGTCTGCTGATGTTTTTGCCCACCTGCCCACCCGTGCTCTTACCTGATCTTTATTTCTTGATTTTTCAACTTCAGCTGCCGAACAAGGCACAGCTGCAGTTAAAAATGCCAGGAAAAGAGGGCTGTTTCAAAAGCTGCTTCTCTGCACGCAGCGTGCTGATGACGATTTACAGGCGCCTGCAGGGAAGCACATCATAAATCACCGTACCTTGTAAATCCCGAACCGGCAGTTAACCCTGTCGTATTCTACCCCTGTATATATGTCCTCAATGGAAGGCAGGTATATAAATTGTTATATTGTATATAATTTGTTATATGATATATAATTTTGTTTCTTTTCTAATGGAATAGTGACATGTCCACCAGGTAGATTCAGTGCAAAATATGGAACAAACTGTATTTTATGTCCTGCTGGGTCCTATAATGGAAAATATGGTCAGGTGGCTTGTGAAAATTGTCCAAAACACCAAAGCAGCGATGGAAAAGGTGCAGTCACAGGAAAAAAATGCCATAGTAAGTTACAAAATACAATGTGTATAGATTCAATTTACTTTTTGTTGGTGAATTATATTCACAAATATACCAAACAAGTTAACTGGAGGTGTTCAAGCAATTGTGCAGTGTATTGGAACTCGTAACAGATTTTTTTAGCCAAATACTTAATTCAGCTTTGATTTTCATATAAGCTGTTTTTCTTATACTTTATGTATCATCATTAGCAAAATATCAAATCTTTTCAGGCATTTTCCATATATTCCTTGAGGGAGATAAGCAGTCTAGAAACATAATATATATATGAATATAAATAGTGGAAAATATGTGTATCTTGGGTGGTAGACGTTGGTGGTGGTTTGTTTTCTGAATGTTTAGTTTCTGAATGTTTCACCACCAGACTAGGTGGAGCTTTGTTCAGTGGAACTTTGAAGAGTCTTGTTTGTTCTCTTCTGCTTTTAAAGTTCTTATGCAATCAGTTGGTCAGGTGACTGACTGGTCACGATATGTGAAAATCATCTAGTAGCAATGTCACCCTGGCTGGTCACATGACCAACTGGTTATGCCGTGTGAGGGTCATTTCACAAGCATCAGGAATATGTGGTTATGTCACAAGCATAATTTACAGTCCTAGAATCTCCTCATATCTCCCACTTTTGACCAAGTGAAAAGTGCTTCATTATTCCAAGCTTAGATTGAAAGTGTTATACAGATTAGAAAAGTTCCATGTTTAAAACACTGGAGCTTTCTACTAATAGATTCTATATAAAATGTAGTGATATCCTGAGTTTCTTGCTGTATATGAATAAAATTGGTGAAATTCATTATATATAAATTTATATACATGTTCCAACAGCTTGACAAAATATTAGAAATCTAGGGCCTGATCAGGGCACTGCAGCCTAAAAAGACAAAAGTGTACTGACTTATAGCTTCCAGGGTAGTATGGTAAGCTGAGCATAGCTCTGCTTTTTTGCAGACTGAACGAACATGGCTAAAGTAGAAGTCAGTGAAAGAACTGACTCCTCAGAACTCCTCTCTGGATAATAATTGCCAGGTTTGGCTCCATACAGATTTTCCTTGTGAAGAAATTGCAAAATGGCATTCCCCATTAGATTTGGAAGACCTGGAGGCCTTAGGAATATCCATCTTGCCTAACTCATGCTTGGCACGTTACAAAGAGACACTGAATTAACCTATTTCATCTCTTAATTACTTTAGAAAGTTTTTTCTTTCTACCATAGATGAAAGAAAGTCTGAATAAATGGAAAGATTAACAAAAGATGCTTTAATTTTTAGAATACAACAAAAGAGGACAAAATTTTGGACTGGTAAGGGCTAGATGGACTTGAAAGAACATTTCCTTTGTGGTGTTTAAAATTTATAAAACACTAGATAAAATCTTTGAAATTAATTGTTAGAAAACCTCCTATGGGAAATTTTGTTGATTGGAAAATAAACAGATGATAATTGGAAGAGAGAAAAATAAATATAATGAAGAAACACTGTAGAACAAATATACTTTGGGAAAATAATTTACTCAAAAATTACAAAATTGGGTAATGCTGTAGCAAAAGATATAGAGTAACAATGTCAGAGTTCCAAGTAATAACCTCCAAGAAAGACGACTCTGAGGCTAGCATTTCCTCAAAGTTCCATTTTATTAGAATTGTCATATTGGCATCTGGGAAAACCCGAATCTGAGAGTTCCGGGTTTTCCCCCACCCAAAAGAAAGTCAAGAATCAGTCCCCTGCACCCACAAGTCCATCACATGATCCAATCATATCTTCATCCCAACTGAAGACAACCCCCAGTCACTCCCTTCCAGGTGCAGGGCAATTGTCATTGACTCCCAGAGAAAGGAATGTAATTGTGGCTAATCTTCCATCGCTCCTTGCAATCCCCCCTCCCACTTTCCCAGGCACTAAATGTGGCATCCTCGGAGCTCCAAAGGGGAAAAATGGCTTCCAAGGCTGACAAAGAATTTGTTGGATAAAGCAGAGACTGAGTCTGATTTGAATATGGATTTAGAGTGTAAAATATGTTGGATTATAAACATATGGGGAAAACTTAGATCAGAAAATGGATTTTAAAATACCAGAACATAAGAGTGATATGTAAGTCAGAAAGCAGCTCTTTTTTGTTGACTATTTAAAGAAGAGAGATTCAACTGATTTGTAGCAAATCCTCAAGTTTTAAAAGTTTTGAATATTTTTTAATTTGAATGCACACATTTAACCATTATTTATGTATTACAATCATCCCAATTACAATATTTGGAAACTTGTTGCTATTTTAATCTTGTGCCAGTTTTGTATCTAGCATTCTTTCAGTTCTCCAAATCTCTGCCATATGCATAATCCTGCTTTAGGTGAAAGCTTTCTTTTTTGCTGCAATTTGCAATTCGTTACAAATTTGTTTTAACCTTTAAGAAAGGAACTGAGGGTGTGGGATTGATGTACTGTGTATTTGTTAAAACTTTTAACTGTTGGTCTCCTTAATTTCTGGATTTCTTACAGTAAACACTAGCTCCTCTTTCCATTTTCTATTTCTTTACAATTGTTTTGACTTTAAAAAAAAAAATCCCTTGTAATAATGTGATTTATATTTCATAGATATTTATAGTATTAATTTATATTGTAAAGTATTAGTCATTTACAATATGCAATCCAGTATGTTTAGACAAAAACACAGTATGTATAATTTTAATTATTTTTAAAGAACTTATCCATTGGACATATTGATATCTCAATCAAGATATCTAAAGATGTATAAACATTGTTAAGATGGCATAAGCAGCTATCTTACAGCTGGTACAGAAGTACAATATTTTAAAGATAATTAAAACATAGACGCAGAAACTTCTTTCATGAACTGGAATTTCTGTACATCTACTTTTTTTGTGCTATCTTCCAAATTATGGTGACAAGTTTTTGCTTTGTTTTATTTTACTGCCCATATCAGTTGCAGAGCACTCTAGAAGTGCTGATGACTTAATAATTTATTTGTATTCTACCTTTAATATTTTTATAAAAAATTCAAGGCAGCGAACATATCCACCTCCTGGTTTCCCCTTATCAGCAACCCTGTGAGGTGGCTTTGGCTGAGAAAGTGTGACTAGCCCAAAGTTATCCAGCTAGTTTTTATGGCTAAGGTGGACTTGAACTTATTGTTACCTGCTTCCTAGCCTGATGTCTTAATCATTAGAACTAATTAGCTCTACAGTTCATTATCTAAAATTATTATTTAAGATCAACACCTTCCTATTTTAATTACTGCTTCAGAGAATTCTAAAAAATTTAGCTGAGTAGCATTCCTGTTGGGGATCCCTGATTATTTTTACTTAATCTAAGTCATGTCTGGGATTCCTTTGGCAAACTTGAATTTGTGTTAGATAAAGTAGGACTTCTAAATTAATGTTTTTTGTTTCTGTTTTTCAGAAATTCTACCAATGTGGATGGCCTTTTTAATATCTTCCACAGCAACTAGTATTTTTCTTGGGGCAATGTGGATGTAAGAAACTTATTCTATTTTGAATGTTGATAAACATCTTAAATATTATTTATCAATATAACTTTTGCATCCCCTCATTTCAGCAGCTGAAAAAGCCATTTTATTGAATTGAATTGGGTATATTGAATTCAGTAAATGCAACCCATGAAAGTATGTAAAAAGAGATAGTAATTTTCTATTTAATTCCCACATGTTTAGAATTTTATACCATTTCATCATCCACAATTTTAGAATATTTACTTAGCAAGCTGGATGATACAAAGATTGCTATTACAGGTAGTCCTTACCTTACGACCAAAGTTTCTGCTCTTAAGCAACACATCTGTTAAGTGAATTTTGCCTCTCTTTACAGCGTTTTTACAACAGTTATTAAATAACTCATTCTAGTTGCTCAATTAGTAACATGGTTGTTAAATGAATCTGGCTTGCTTGTCAGAAGTTGCAAAATGAGATCCCATGATCCAGGGACAGTTGCAACTATCATAAATATCAGTCAGTTGCCAAGCATCTGAATTTTGATCATGTGACCATTTGGATGTTACAACAATAGCTAGTGTGAAAAATTGCTTTAAGTCACTTTTTTCAGTGCCATTGTAATTTCAAGTGGTCATTAAACAAACTGCTGTGACTTCCGGGTTGCCAGGCTTCGGCGACAGCAGGGATTCGCGGTTCTCCGCGATCCCTGCTGTGCTCACCGTCTTGGTGCCTCCGATCCAGACGGATCTGGAGGATAAGGCTGCCCCATAGAGGCAGCCGAAGATAGGGAGGATCTGGGAAGGGGTTTGGGAGGCGTCGCAGACCCTCCTCACCCAGCTTAACCTCCTTTTCTCAGGCGGTGGAGCGGCGGTCAGTGATGGCTGCCACTAAGAAGCCGGCAGCTGGAAAAGATTGTGCTGGAGGAAGAAGGAGAAAGAAGATTCAAAAGTGAAAGTGCTGGCTGTGCGGAAAATAACAGCTTCTAAAACCCTGGAGTGGAATTGTTTATTGCCTGAAAGATACATTGTATCCCTAAGAAGAGAAGAGCGGCGGAGAAAGCTGCTAAGGGAAAACTTTTTTCTACTTACTCTCCCACCCCACAGAAATATTAAATGCAGAACTGGAAAATGCATTGGGCACCAAGGTATTTTTAACTTGAAAACTATCAGAGAAAGGACTTTGGACTTTGGACTTAACACCCTCAAATTGAGAAAGCCCGCACTGGACGTATGGATTTCTGAGCGTTTAAAAGAAATTGTTGTTGTAAGGGGAGGAGAGGAAAAAACTTTTTGGAGCAGAGCTTGAAAAAGGAAGAGACTGCCTAGAATTTTAAAGAAAGATACATTTTAATGGGAACCTTTTGATCGATCAGTAACCCCAGAAAGAGAAATTGAAGAAGAAAAAAAGCATTGAAAAAGAAATAAGATTAGCTTTTTAGAAGAAGAATCTATAGGGTTACTAAGCAGTGATGAAATAACAGAAGCATCCACAGATGGTACAAATCTATCTCCTGATCAAATGGAACCAGGGAAATTTGAAATTAATTTTGGAGAGAAGTCATCAATCACTTTGGAAAACAACAGTAATTTCTTTACAAATGCTCCGGAACATGCTCAGAAGTGCTTAATTGATATAATGAAGCATAAGCAATCCTAGCTGCTTTATAGCAACCATTGGCAGAATTTTATTTTAAAAAGTACTTTGAAATGAATTATGTTACTTAAAAAGTATTAATTATATTAAAACTTTGAACATGTATTAAAAGTGGCAAATTAACCATATTAGATATGAAATTGTTCTGGAACATTATATCTTTTTTTAAAAGAAATTCTCCAATCAAAATCTGAACTAAGATTCTCTTTAAGCCCTATGGAAAAAAGAAGTAGCATACAAATGAAATTATAATTTGTGATGTCTTATGCTGTACTGTGCATTAAATTTGATGAAAAACTGAAAAATATCAAATTTATTTATTCTAAACATTAACAGCAATGTGTTTTGCCGCATATAATACTGAAAAGTGTAAGTACATGGATTCTTTCAACTGTATCAGCAAGCCCAGATGAGGTCAAAGTTAAGCAAATTTGTCAGGTTACAGAACCAGATGGTGGGCCAAGAGCTAAGAATTTAAAAAACACATTTCTGGTTCTATAAGCTGACAAACTTGCTTATCTATCATTCACTGTTAATAAGTAGTACAGACAAAAGCTTAGAACAGAATCCATTAAATGCTTTTTAAGCAAAAGGATTGCTGTTAAAATATTTTGTCAATTTTAAACATTTCTTATTTTCAAATTATCCCACTGTTTTTCTAACTTACTTATATTGTTGTTATAAATGCTGTTTGTTTCATATATAGCATTTTCAATCCTGTAGTGAGATTTCTTCATTGTACCGGCCCAAAATTCAGACATTTCAGAAACAAAACTGCAACAAAACATAGTTATGTTGCAGCTCTGTGCAAACTGAGAAAGTGGAATATTAGAAAAAATGCATATGATTATTATTCTGTATAATAACAAAACTATCAATATAAAAGTGTACCATTTTTATGAAATCATACATTTGTAAATGAGGCATAAAATATAAAAATATTTTATTAAAATAAAAGCTTTGATATTACATTGCAAAGACTTCTTATTTGTAAGAATCAAAATAAGATAATTACCACAAATTATTGCTAACATAAATGCTAAGATAGCTTTCAGTTTTTTTAATATTTAACAATTTGGCACAGGTGGTGCTACATATCAATACATACTTCAAAATGACTTCTAAGAATACTGATAACAAAATGTTAGAAAAGATCAGGTGCACAAAAAGTGTAAGAGCATAATCCAGTAGATTATTATGTAGTAAATCTCTATTTAGCACCTAAATGGCTTTGGTTTATGATTTGTTCAAAAACTTTCTTCCTGGATTTTGTCCTCTGATTTAAAACACACACTTTGCATAAAATAGGAGTATAATAGTATAAAATATTTACCTAAGTATCTAGAATAATATGCAAATACTGCATTACGTAGAATGACATTCACAAATATTTTAATGTTTTTTTATCATTTTCAAAGAAAGTCAGTGTAAACAATATTTGTTATTCAAGCTGCAGCTTTTATATATTTTAAACACAAGAAAGAAAACTAGTTTAAAACATGATTGATAATGAGGCAACAGTATTCGGCAAATCCTTCTGTGCGCGAATAATTTTACTTCACATTCTTTGCAGAACAAGGCTCATGGCTATATTCTTCATTATGTATTTACTTCCACTAATATAGGATTCTACATTAAAATGTATTCATTTTTGGTACATTTGTTTAGTAGAAGCAGCAGCAATATTTTCAAAAACTAATTTTTAAAACGGATATTCTGAATAATATACCTCTAAACAAGGGCAGTGCTATTTCCATTGCACTGAGGGGTACATGTGACATCCAGCTGTACCTTTTGCACCCCTCCTCCAAATTAATATAAAAATATTTTTAACCTTATAAAATATGTTTCAACTGTGAAAATTATACACAAAATAGATACGTATGCAAACACCAATTTCATTTTCAATGGAAATGAAACAATTATTTTAATCCAACCTTGCCTTTATAAAAAGCTGTTGATATATGCAGAGTAGATGGTTCATATACACAAAACTATGTTCTGGACTAATCTTCCTTATATATATAGGATCATTTGACCTATATGCATAGGTAAAAAATAGAAATTGGCATAGACATATACACTATGGTATCCTTGCATAGCACAGAAAAAAACATGTACTTTCACAACATGAGGAAAGCATATATTATTTGGTATCTATGTTTTTAATTTTTCCATCGCAGTTCTAATTCTGCTTAGTAACTTTCTTTGGATAAACTAGGTTTAGAATTATTATATAAGGATGGGGGAAGGATGGTAAAAATGCAATTGAGCATGTGCATAATAAAAAAGTAATGCAACCAAAGAAATTGCCTGATTTATACTGGCATTTGGGTGCTGAGGTGCAATTTAAGAATTGTGACAGAAGAAAAAGGGCGTTGGTACTTACCTGATAAGCCCATTCTCTGTGAGCTGTGAAGAGCATCCAGAAATGGGAGGTGCTTCAATCTCTTCTGGAAAGGCTGGGCTTAAAACTCCGGGACGCTCCTCCTCCTCCATGGGACGACTCCTCAGCATCCCCCAGTTTTGCGAAGACTGAGTGCCAAAGTCCGGAACTCATCACTTAATCTAGATCCCTGACTGGAACGGAACCCCACTAGACGGAAAGAAATGGGTGGGGCTGGATGCTCTTCACAGTTCACAGAGAATGGGCATATCAGGTAAGTACTAACGCCCTTTCTACCATGAGCTATTCAGAGCATCCAGAAATGGGACATACCAAAGCTTGGCCTGTCCTTAGGGAGGGACTCTGTCTAGATCGAAATCCACTCCTATACTCTGTGGACCCTCTGCAGGACTCTTCTGCCAAATGAAGCGTCCGCTGAGGCATAGGCATCAGTTTTATAATTTTTGACAAAGGGAGATGGTGAAGCGCAAGCTGCCACTCTGCAAATTTTGTCTATGGAGGCCTGTGTGGCCCATGCTGCTGACGTTGCCGCACTCCTTGTTGAGTGGGCTGTAATGCCCTTAGGAACTGAGATGGACTGGCATTCGTAACTTTTAGCTATGGTGGCTCTCAACCATCTACCGATGGTCATGGACAACACCTTTTGTCCTAAAGTGGATGGGTTGAAGTATAGAAATAGAGCCTCAGATTTTCGAAATGCCGCTGTGCAGTCTAGATAGATGCGTAAGGCCCTTCACACGTCAAGTCTATGCCATTGATATTCCAGCCTATGAGATGGTTTAGGGCAGAAATTTGGAAGGACCAACTCCTACGCTCTGTGGAAGGTTGAATTTACTTTAGGAGTGAATGATGGATCCAAACGGAGAATCACTCTGTCCACATGAAACACGCACAGGTCCTTACGCATTGACAATGCCGCCAATTCAGAAATTCTTCCAGCTGATGTGATTGCAATTAGGAAGGCCACCTTATATGTCAGGAATTTAAGACTAGTGGTTCTTAGACGCTCGAACGGACCAGTTGTAAGTGCGGTTAACACCTTGTTGAGATCCCAGGTGGGATAGCGGTGAACTACAGGAGGTAGTAAGTTTGCAGCACGCTTGAGAAAACTGCGGACATGTGGATGGTGTGCTATGGAATGGAGGTCACCCCAGGTTATCACCGAGGCTAAAACCGCCACCTGTCTACGTAACGTATTTGGAGATAGGCCCTTGGTCAACCCCTCCTGTAAAAAGCCCAATAATTGTCCTATTGATGGAACAGTTGGGTCAATCTTAGACCCCTAGCACCAGCGACAAAAGGCTGACCATGTGGCCTCGTATATACGATTTGTTGAGGCCTGTCTGGATGCTTGAATAGTGGCAATAGCATCCTCTGAAATTTGTTGGGCCCTTAAACGGCTCCGCTCAACCTCCATACGGCTAGACTGAGCCATTGTGGGTTCAGGTGAAGTATCGGTCCTTGGGAGAGGGAAACCTTCAACGGTGGAATTTTCCAAGGTTGTTCTCTTGACAGGTCCTGTAAATCTGCGAACCACGTTCGCCTGGGCCAGTAAGGGGCGACCAATATAAATTCCGCTCGTTCCTCCAATAATTTCTGGATCAACCTGGGTATTACTGGGAGGAAACGCATATAGAAGCCCGGGAGGCCACTGACATCGCAGTGAAATGAACTAGTTGAACTCTAGTTGAGAGGATCAAGTGGCTTTTATCCCAATTTGACGGTCTCCGCTCCCTGAGTTGGGTATCTTGAGATATAGCGGGGCAATTGGGCGTTGAGAGGAGAGGCAAATAGATCGATTACCAGTTGCCAAACCTCCGCACTGCTTCCTGGAAGACAGACGGGTGTATGCACCACTCTGCCTGATCTATCGTGGCCCTGCTGAGCCAGACTGCTTGTGTGTTTAATGCCCCTGCTACGTGTTCTGCCTTAAGCGAAGACAGATTGGCCTCGGCCCATTTGAACAACTTGGTCGTCTCCAGCATCAGAAGTTTGGAATGAGTATCCCCCTGTCTGTTTATGTGGGCCTTGGTTGTAGTATTGTCTGTCAAGACCAGAATGTGACGTGAATGGAAAAGGGGTACAAAACTGCGTAAGGCCAGGTGAACTGCTCACAGTTCCAACAGGTTGATGCTTTGTGATTGTTCGGAAGTAGTCCAAATTCCTTGTGCAGTATGGGATTGGAAGTGAGCTCCCCATCCTACCAGGCTGGCATTGGTTGTGATCGTTACCCTGTGAGGTTCCTTGAAAGGGCATCCCCTGTTTATCGTTTTTTCTGACCACCAGCAGAGCGATCGGAGAACGTTTTGCGGTACCTTTATCCGGACATTGCAGGTGGCTCTTCCGGATCGCTGGAAAGGTAGCAGGAACCATTGCAGCTCTCTAGAATGGAATCGAGCCCAAGGCACAATGGAAATACAAGAAATCCGTTTCCCTAACAGTTGAGACAGCAATGCCAGGGAAACCCTCTTTAAGGCCCTGATCTCTTTGGCCAATGACTGAATACTGTTTAACCTGTCCTGAGAGAGAAAGACCTTGCCCTCCACAGTATCTATCACTGCCCCCAAATGAACTAGCCTAGTTGAGAGGATCAAGTGGCTTTTATCCCAATTTATGGAAAAGCCATGACTCTGAAGGGTCTCCAGAGTAAACTTGGTATCCAATTTTGCTTGATGTCTGGAAGATGACAAAATTAAAATATCATCCAGATAACACTGTAAGCGGACAGATTTGATCCTGAGCGAGGCAGCCAACGCCACGAGGACCTTGATAAAAGTTCTAGGGGCTGAAGCCAGACCAAATGGCAGGGCAATATATTCATAGTGCTGATCACAATAGCAAAATCTAAGATATCTGTAGCGGGCAGGTCTGATTGGTATATGTAGGTAAGCCTCTGTGAGATCTATAGAGGTCATGATATCGTCCTCTCTGATGCTAAGCAGAATAGACTGGAGAGTAGCCATCTTGAATTTTCAATAAACCAATGATGTGTTCAAACACTTGAGGTCCAGAATTGCCCTCCAGCCCCCCAAACTCTTTGGGACCACGAACAATAGAGAGCAACAGCCTTGACCCCGCTGTTCAGATGGAACCTCACTAATGGCCCGAATATGCAGAAGATGATTGATAGCCTCCTGCATCAACACCCTCTTAATGGGGTCCGTGGACCTAGGGCTCCTAATGAAAAAGTTCGGGGGGGGGAAAATTGAAACTCCAGCCCCAAGCCAAACCTAATAGTGTCCTTGACCCACGCATCAGAGGTGGAGCTGTCCCATTGATTGACAAACAGTTTTAACCACCCTCCAATGGGAACTGCTGTCAAGGGCTCACTTAGGGCGACGAAAAAATCAGCCCCTAGTGCCTCTGGGGTTTCTACTATTTTGGCCTCCCCGCTGACCTCTATCGGAAGATTCAGGCCTATCCTGTTTAAAACTGGGTCTGTAGCCTGATGTTCTCTGAGATCTGGGACCGAAAGGAACCCCTTTGAAATAACTGGGGCGTTCTGTTTTCAGGCCTACGAAAAAGAGGGGGAAGCACTTTTTTCTTGTTTCTATTTTCTATAAGGAGGGGCTCCAAGACACTGCCAAATAATTTATCCCCTGATATTGGGGCTGATGCCAACTTGCATTTATGCTTGGTATCCGCCTGCCAATGTCTGAGCCATAGCAGTCTCCGTGCTGATACGTGAGATGCTATGGCCCTAGATGAGAATTTGACTGCATTAAATGTGGCGTCGGCGGACAATTCTGTGGCTGCCATAATTTTAGCTATGTCCTGATGAGCTCTGACATTTGATGCCGGCAATATATCCCATAGGTGGGAGAGCCATCAGAGGGAGGAACGAGTAAAAAAGGATGCAGCTGTAGCTGCCTTAATGGCCCAGGCGTCAGAAACGTGCACCCTACGGAGTGCTAACTCTGCTCTCTTTTCTTCTGGTCTCAGGGCTTCCTCGGCCTTGTTAGGGAAAGTGGAAGAAGAGGCCAGTGCCACAATGGGTTCATCCACCTCGGACATTTTGAGAAAATTTGCAAACTCTGGTGCCAAATTAAAATATCACTTATCGTACCCTGTTGGGCCTGGGTATGCTGCTGCTGATGCCCATTGATTTTGTACTAATTCAGCAAACATACGAGGGACAGGGATAGTTTCCGCCTCATTAGCCAGTTGCGAGAATATTAGGTCCTGGGATTTGTCCTGAGACTCTGTTGATAATGGATGAGGGTCTGATGTGCCTAGTTTAGCGGTGTTTTTGCCTTGAACAGTAAAGATTTAAAGAGGTGTGGATGAAAGAGTCCAGAAAAAGTAGGTTGGTCTGGAATGAGGCCTTCGTCATCTGACATTCTCCGTTCTAGTGGGTCAGCCTCTGACAGCCCCAAGTCCATCTGATGGATCGACCCCCCCCCTCCATGGAAACCTCCTGGTCCTCAAAGTCCACCTCCTCCCGAAGGTCCTGGGCCGGTATGTTAGGAATATTGGGGAATATCTGAGATTGATGTTGTTGGGTATGCCCAAAGGAGCGGGAGGACAGGGATCCCGCATCTGAAGTGGTCGAGAAGTGTCTGGTCCGGATGGATTGCTGAACTCCAGCCGCAATGCCCCTTTGAATCACCATCTCCATCCATTGCCTCATTTCGATGGGAATATACTCAGGTAATCCCTCCTCCTGTCTTAGGCCGGCGGCTGTAGGAAGGTTGCTTCAGGAATTGGCCGGCCAGTGCTCAATGGAGGAGATGTGCCTATGGGGGGTTGTCTAGAAACAGCCTGTCTGGGCTGGGTAGATAAGTCCAAGGGCCCCATCAATGGGTTTGTGTTCTGATCAGTCATAGCCATCCTGTCTCCCTCTCTGACTTGTTTTTGCAATTGTCTTTCCAATGCTAGGTGCCTTCTATGGGCATCCTTATCTGCTGCCTTAGAGGCCTTTTTGGGGCCCACAGGCTTGTCTCGGGACTTACTTGGCTTGGAGTGGAAAGCGTTGTCACGTTCCATTTTGTATGATGGATTGTCTTGCCTCTGAATGTAAATTTTATTTTTAATTTTTTTTTAAATTTATTATGTTTATTAATGATATTGTGGTAGAAATCTGAACTTTGGGGAGATGCCTTCCCCTGCAGTTGAAATTAGAACGCTCCTCCAGGAAGGTAAGACTGTATATTTATAGGAATAAGAGATTAAATGGTGAACAATATCTAAGGATCCCCAGCAAGGGAAACCCCCAAGTGCTCCAAGTGAGAGAAAAAAACTCCGGATTCCTGGTCCCCAGCAAGGGAAACCAGCTATTACAGGCTCTGATGTGACTCCTTGCCTGTCAGAGACAAACGCCCCGCAATATAACTGTCACTCGCAATTTCCAACTGAGTAAATGATCCAAAGGCAAATGCACAGAAATGCCTGTATAATGAGTAGCCGTTTAGTTCCATGTTAGCCAGAAGGATAGTCAAATCCAGGAAGGACACAATGGAAAGTTACTACCTCGGTCCCCAGCAAGGGAAACCAGCGAGGAATGGAGGCTATGGTAATTAGGTGTGAAATTGAGGCAGCCGTTGAAATGGGTGGGAAGCAGAATCACCGGTGTTAAGCCTGAGCCGTCTGACGAGCCGCCGCTGCTGCTGCTGCTCTAATTGCGATTTAAACACTGCTGTCAGGAGAAAACAGCAAAGCCAGGAAAGCCGCGGCTGCAAGTGTTCAGTTCCAATCGCAGAGCAGGCGATCAGAAGGGTAGATAAGGCTGTTTCCTGAGGTGATAGCCTCAAGCTGCCTGCGGAGTGGCAGGCTTCACTAATTTACGAGGGAAACTGATCGTAAGGGTAGATAAGGCTCCACTAATTTATGAGGGAAAGTGATCGGAATGATAGATAAGGCTGTCTCCTGAGGCGATAGCCTCAAGCTGCCTGCGGAGTGGCAGGCTCTGCTAATTTACGAGGGAAACTGAGCGGAAGGGTAGATAAGGCTGTTTCCTGAAGTGAAAGCCTCAAGCTGCCTGCAGAGTGGCAGGCTCTGCTAATTTACGAGGGAAACTGTTTTAGAATTATTACTTTTTGCATAAATCGAGGGGAAAGCCTGAAAAGCTGAATTAAATGGTGAAGGGTTTTAAAGATCCAACCTGAATTTGAGAAAAGCCGTTCCAGTCAGGGAGTGCACAACCTCTTACCACGAAGGTTGAGCTAAAACTGGGGGATGCTGAGGAGGAGTCCCGTGGTGGAGGAGGAGTGTCCCGGAGTTTTAAGCCCAGCCTTTCCAGAAGAGACTGAAGCACCTCCCATTTCTGGATGCTCTGAACAGCTCATGGGAGAACTGAAAAATATATGCTAGAGTTATATTTGTTAATGAGTGTAAATATTCACTCATTTAATCTGTTAATATTGTAAGTTTAAAATATCCAATAGTACTTAATAATTTATTGATTTAATTTATATCTTACTTTGCCACTAAAATTATTGCATTAAGGCATCTAATGATCAAAGATGGTTAAAACACTAAAGCTATGATTTTAAAAACTAATTGAACATACCCCTATGAAATTAGAAGACCCACAATAACAGCAAGCTATCTGACTAAAAATTATTTTCCATTTACATTTAGGTCTGAAGCCAGTTTAACTTCCCTTGCCAGGACATTCAAAAACCTTACAATAGATATTTCCAAACAAACCTAACTGAAGAAGGCTAAAAGAAATGAGTGTGTATACAGAAACACCACAGTGATATTTTATGCTACTTTCATCACTTAAATTTTTTGTTATATTCAGGACTTGTTATATTGTACAGCACTGCTTATTTGCTATTTTATGGTATATTAAAGATTAAGTTAATGGCAAATAATAACCCAATTTTGTAATTAAAATGTACAGTTGGAATTCTGTGAAGCAATCCTTGTGGGCCTACAAGTAGGTCCACAAATTATGACATTGTTACTTCACTAGATTTGAATGTCTTTCGCAAAATAAATACTAAAGCCTACTTGAATATTTTTTTTACTATGTATTACACTTGATGGCTAAAAAAATTAGCACAAGGTTCCAAAAGACCAAATAGTCTGCTAATATAGTTTGACTATGGGACGAAGACATCTTGAATGACACTTCCACCTGGGCTGCAATAAGCGCTGAGAGAGGTACATGGGATGCTAAAGCAGGACTGTCAGAGTTGATCAGTGATTCTATCTTTTCTGCTTCTTTATTGCATGCTTCAATCTAGGAAAACATAATACCGAATTTAGTGAATAGTAAAAAGGAGGTCATTATGGAAAATATGCAACTTTGGCTTTATCATCTAATTTTCAGAGTGCTTCTTTCATGTAATAAGATTCAAATTGTCTTTTTATAAATTCAATAAGGAAGGTTTTCACTGGCTACGTTTACAAGTCTTCTTGACCAGATCAGCTACTCCTGAGACAAATAACTCATCCTCTGTGCACTCTGAGTTGTCACTGCCAGTTACAAAATAAGCCATTTTTAAAAAACTTCCTAGCTGCAGCAAAATATACATTTCCTTTCTTTCTTCTCATTCCCTATTGGAATGGAAAAAAAAAGTTAAAATCTATAATGCTAGAATTGGAGTAGACGCAATGGGAGGATTATTTCATTAAAATAACAACTCTCATTATTATCCAGCTGTAGAGAGAAATGAGAAAGAATTTCTCAGAAACGCCATTTATATAGGCCATTTTATGATTTTATTTCAGTTTTGGTAGGAACTCCCAATACTACGCTAATTCCCAGTCCAATTAAGCATGGGCAAACAGAGCTAATGTAGCTTGTTTTACATATTGCTTCTTGAATGTATCTTTTTGTTTATAAAATGAAGCACAGATTATATTCTGTAGTATTCCTTATTTTATACTGGTTTCTTCAAAGAGATCATCATTCCAAAATTTTTCTACGGCATTTATATTTATAGTCATACTTTTATATTTTTGTTTCTATTTTGTATCAGGTCTTTTCCAGAGAAGAAAGGAATACATTTTTCTCCTTTTGAATTTCTCCTTCTCTTTGACATATTTATTAGAACTTGTCATGCTTATTAAAGAAGTAATTTAATTCAAGGGAAATTTGATTAAATCATCCCTCAAATCATTTTGGAGAAATTCTAAAAAGATTCATATTTTAATAAGACCTTTTATAAGATCCTGTTATTAATGAAGCTTTTGATAGTGTTTCTTGGAAATTTCTAAAATAACTTTTGATTCATTATAGGAACTCCTTAAACATTTCAATTGGCATGTTTTATTCAATCCTTTATTCAAATGTGTGATTATTAATGTTTTTTTTCTCTTTTTTCCCCATTTATATTATGTTACTTGTTAAGTATGTCATGTTTATTTCATTTTAATTTGGCTTTAGAATCTCTTATGTTATATTGGAAATGTGAAAGTATTAAAATAATTGCAGTAACTATATACATTAAAACACATAGATAAACCAAAATATCTTTTTGACATATTTTTACCACAAGTTTGCTTATTCCATAATCTGGAGAAAATCAAACTTAATATTATTGGGTTTCAGTAATAATTTTGAAGTCTTAGAGAATTTATGCTGTGTTCTGATTTTTTTAAAGTAAAATTAAATGCAAAAAAATTAAAATATTACCTGAAGAGGCTTAGGATTCTGATCAACGGGAATAATAAGAATTATAAGTTCAGATTCTATGCTGAAGTATCCAAACACATCACACTGTGGTACCGAAACATGGAGACGGATCTTTTGAAGTATTTCAAGGACTGTGATAGGCTTTTGGTTGGTTATCTACAAAACCCCCCAGAAATATTTTAAAATTTCTAACGTTTTACAAAATTGTGCTTTTTCCAGTATCCCTAGTATAACACTATAGTACACATGTCTTACGCATTACTTTCTGTAAAATGGAGACCCTCATAAAATAACATGAGCATCTTTGAATTTGGCTGTGCTTTTGGTATACTTGATCAAGAGTGCAAAATATGACTAGAATTGTCCTTATCATTAGCAGAGAATGCTGCAAATTATCCAAGTTCATAGCCCATCTCTTTATTATTTATATGAAAACCTCACTTGGTCAAAGCCATGATAGAATCCATAATCCCATCAGAAGACAACAGCGATTCATGTATGAGAGGCACATAACATGGATTTTATAACTTGTTAATTAAAGTAGTTGCTTTAAATTTTAGTTTAACTTATTTCTTTCTTTCATGAGGATTTATCAAACCACTATAGACTGGAATGTAAGAAAACTTTTTATCCTGTCACTGTATGGATTGATTGATAGCTTCTAAGTCCTAAACTGAAAAGATAAATTACAGAAGAATGGATGGATACTATTTCCTGATAAGAAAATGTTTGTTAGTGCAAAACTGGTAATTAGTATGTCTCTTCATGAAATTCAAACAACCTTTGTGGTTGATTTACTGTGCAAAGGAGAGGTTACTTTTATCTTGTTCAATCAATGTTTATCTTGCATTTTCTTTGTTGTGTTAGCTATAAAAGGGAATGTAAGCTGGATCTCGAGGTTCTTCCTTTTCATATGGAGATCTCACTTTATCCGGGTACTAGTTGTCAGCTAGGCACATCAAGAACCTGTTCAATCTCTCATTTGCTGTAGAGTTTGTTACAAAGTTGAAGTCAGGGTAGCTAAAGTCCTCCATTACTACAGTAGTGTGTTTCCTGCACTCCTCGGCTGATTAACTAAGAATTCATTTATTTTCTCTGCTTAGTTGGGTGCATCTAGTACATACATGTAGAAATAACATTCCTTTTTCCTCTATCACAAAATAATAGAATTGAAAGGGACTTTTCAGTCTTCTAGTCCAACCCCTGCTCAAGCAAGAGAGTCTACACTACCAACAATTGGCTGTCCAATTTCTTCTTTAAAACCTTCGGTGATGAAGCACCCCACAATCTCTAGAGGCAAGCTGTTTCGTCTCTAGAGATTGTGGGTGCTTCATCACTGAAATTGTCAATCGAGTTGTCACCGAGTTGTCAATCACCAACACATGCTTTTTTTTTTTTCCTTTGGGAAGTCTGAGCTGTTTTTCTTCTTGTCATTGGAACATTTGATTATTTTTAATTTATTGCAGCTGTCTTAGAATAACAGAGTTGGAAGGAACTTTGGAGGTTTTCTGGTCCAACCCCTCCCCCACCACTTCAGGCAAATGGTTATCTAATCTCTTCTTTAAAACTTCCAGTGCTGGAGCATTCATAACTTCTGGAGGCAAGTTGTTCCATAGATTATTTGTTCTAGCAGGAATTTAGTTCTAAGTTGCTTCTCCCCTTGATTAGTTTCCACCCATTACTTCTTGTCCTGCCTTGGGAGAATAGTTTGACTCCCTCTTCTTTGTAGTAGCCTCTGAGATATCGGAACTCTGCTATCATGTCTCCCCTAGTCCTTCTTTTCAGACTTACCACACTATCACCCACCAGCCCCCTCCCAATTTCTGTCATTTATTTTCCTCATAGAAACTGAATATGTTTGTGCATGTGTGTGTGTCAAGAGAGAGGTCAATTCAAGCTGGCAAACATATTGAATATTCCTGCCACAAACATATAAAATATTTTCCATAGAGAAACAAACCTGTGAGTGGGTTGAGCTGAGAGAGAGTAATTGGCCAAAGTCATTCGGCTGATTCTTGCCTAAAGGAAACTTAGAAATCAGTCTCCTGATATCATTTTAACTGTAAAATCAGATAAAGGATTAATAAAGAGCAACTAAAGCTGCCTGAATTTGGATAGCCACAAATGACTTTGCCAGTTGTTGAACAAATGCTACTTATACCCGAATGCTGTTTTTATATAACGTTATTCTTGTTAGAGCATCCCCAGGAACATCAAGATTTGAATACTTAGTATACTGCCATTAGAAGTGGTGGGTGCTCCAACACTGATAGCTTTTAAGAGACTGGACAGCTAGTTGTCTGAAATGGTATAAGGTCTCTTGCTTGAACAGAGGATTGGACTAGAAGGTCCCTTCCCACTCTGTTATTCTATAATAATTGCAAGGTGTGCTTCAACTACCACTACTTACCTATTGCCTCCCCAGCTTTGCTTTGCACTGGGCTTTACACTACTGCCATCCTGCATACTCCGCTGCCCTTGGGGTATAAAGGAGTATCTAAATGGCCTTTCTCAGCAGAAAGCGTAAGATTTCAAAGGTCAGGTGGGATCAACAGAGGCGGCAGAATGCAGGACAGTAGGGATGCAGGGCAGAGTTCTGGATGACAACACCAGAGTCCCGGTGGAGCCAAGTGGAGGTGAGGGTAGCATGGCAGAAGTGTGAGATATTTGCCTAATGATAAGGCAGTCCTGGCCTAACAACTGCAACCAGAACTATTATTTATTGATGCAGTCCCATGATGTTTGTCATTGTTTAGTGACAGAAATTCTAGTCTCAGTTATGACTGTTGATCAAGGACTACTTTCCATTTTTCTCACGTTTGACATGCTTTGTAAGTTAAGTTTATAAACTCCACTGTCCTTTTGGTATTATTTTATTGCTTATTTATTAATATTTATTTGTATTTTGTTACCATTTTAAAAGTTATACTATTCTGATTGATAATTGAATTTTTTTCTTGTTGCAGATATGTATCCTGAGCAATTATCTCAGTATTTTCTGTTTTCAATGTATACTTCTTGCTATGTATTTCTCCTAACTATTCTAATATTCTCAACTCATCTTCGGAAATTGTTCATATTGATTTCCTTTATGCCATTTAATGACTGCAATAATGTCTTTCAGTTTCTACCACAAATAAATATATGAAAAAAGAATAACAACTTAAAGGGCAAGTAGAAAAGTCAGAATGTTGGATGGAATTAATAAGATCTTAAAAAACAGAGATGAAAAGTTTAAAGAATAAAAGGTAATGCAAAGGGTGGTATATGAATATACTGTAGTATAAGAAAATGTCCAGTTCCAGTTCTAGGAACCATAGAGACCACAGGAGCCCTAAGTGCGGCAGGATAACTACCTCTTGAGAGCCTTTTGAAAAATCAGAAAGGGTGAAGCTAATCTAAATTCAGATGGAAGGAGTGTAGGAAGGCACATGTCCTGGGAGCTACTAGATTTAAGTCCTTAGCCAATGGCACTTGCAGCATGCCTTCTCTGTGGGATCAAATGGGGAAAGTTGATATACCTGGGGAGAGGTGGTCCCCTAGATGCATGTATATAGTCACTTGTTCAGTGCAATCTATATTTATTTTAGATCACGGCTACTAACTACAGCCTACAAAAAATTACCACAATTTATGCCATATGAGCTTGTCATGTCACTACAAAGAAGATCATTTACTATCCAGTAAATGATTGTTTGTTTTCCATTCCTATTCCCCCATTTGGAGTTATAAATCCTGTTGAATATCTACAAGTCCAGAATAGATGGCCATCCCCAATAGTTTAACTTTTTAAATAAAAAAGACAGTGTTTACTTACCCTGGCAAAAGTATCCAATTTTTCTTTGTCATATAAGACCCTCAATATTCCTGCATACAAAGGGCAGCAAGCTCCTGCACAATAAAAAGACAGGAAACACACAAAGATGGATTGAAATGGATTAAAAAAAACTGCTATGAATGTATGATAATTAAAAATCCTAGAGGAATATAAGAACATGTTTCATCTTTACTGAGTAACACACAAATAAGTCCTTTTAATTAATATTAGAATTATTAACCTCAGCTTTATCTAAACTTTCACATTCCTGATTCATTCTCTAGAGTCTCATATACTTTCCCTCCACAATGAACTTATTTACAATTGGTTTTTAGTATACCTTTCTTTAGGAACATCCACCAATATCGAACATTAGCTTCTATGGAATCCTATTTATTACTGATATCATATCATCATCAAGAGAAAATTAAGCTCGAAAATAGAGGGAGGGTAGATAGTGAAAATTGTCTAAGAATAAATTTAAACTTGACATATGCATTACTAGAGTTACAAACAAATAACCTGTTCTTCACTGTGGCCTTTGTAATTCACACTGATAATAAAGTAATCAGCTAAATGTCTGGGGAAGAGATGGTATTAATAGGCAACCATAAGAAGGGCATCATTTGTAGAGCATCCTTTTGACGTGGAACATCATAATATTTAATGAAGAGTGAATTCATGGACCAATTCATTGCAAATTTGCTTATAATTGGGAGGGAGACTTCATACAACATAGGACTGAAGTTGTTATTGCTCAAATAGGAAGAAAAAGATGGAGACAGTTAGTAGCACAAATATACAGGTGAAACTCAAAAAATTAGAATATTATGCAAAAGTTCATTTATTTCAGTAATGCAACTTAAAAGGTGAAACTAATATATGAGATAGATTCATTACATGCAAAGCAAGATAGTTCAAACCATGATGTGTCATAATTGCGATGATTATGGGTTACAGCTCATGAAAACCCCAAATCCACAATCTCAGAAAATTAGAATATTACATGCAATCAATAAAACAAGGATTGTACATAGAACAATATCGGACCTCTGAAAAGTGTAAGCATGCATATATGTACTCAGTACTTGGTTTGGGCCCCTTTTGCAGCAACTACTGCCTCAATGCGGCATGGCATGGAAACTATCAGCCTGTGGCACTGCTGAGGTGTTATGGAAGACCAGGATGCTTCAATAGCAGCCTTCAGCTCTTCTTCATTGTTCCGTCTCATGTCTCTCATCTTTCTCTTGGCAATGCCCCATAGATTCTCTATGGGGTTCAGGTCAAGCGAGTTTCTGGCCAATCAAGCACAGTAATCCCACAGTCATTGAATCAGGTTTTGGTGCTTTTGGCAGTGTGGGCAGGTGCCAAGTCCTACTGGAAAATGAAGTCAGCATCCCCATAAAGCTCGTCTGCGGAAGGAAGCATGAAGTGCTCCAAAATCTCCTGGTAGACGGCTGCATTGACCCTGGCCTTAATGAAGCACAGTGGACCAACACGAGCAGATGACATGGCTCCCCAAATCAACGCAGACTGTGGAAACTTCACACTGGATTTCAAGCATCTTGCAGTGTGTACCTCTCCATTCTTCCTCCAGACTCCTCCTTGGTTTCCAAATGAGATGCAAAAGTTGCTCTCATCAGAAAAGGGGACTTTGGACCACTGAGCAACAGACCAGGTCTGTTTTTCTTTAGCCCAGGTAAGACGCTTCTGACGTTGTTTGTTGTTCAGGAGCGGCTTGACAAGAGGAATACGACATTTGAAGCTCATGTCCAGGATCCGTCTGTGTGTGGTGGCTCTTGATGCACTGACTCCAGCCTCAGTTCACTCCTTGTGAAAGTCCCCAACACTTTTGAATGGCCTTTTCCTGACAATCCTCCCCAGGCTATGGTCATCCCTGCTACTTGTGCACCTTTTTCTTCCACACTTTTCCCTTCCACATAACTTTCTATTAATGTGCTTTGATACAGCACTTTGGGAACATCCAACTTCTTTTGCAATTAGCTTTTGAGGCTTTCCCTCCTTATGGAGGGTGTCAATGATGGTTTTCTGCACAACTGTCAGGTCAGCGGTCTTCCCCATGATTGTGATTCCGACTGAACCAGACTGAGAGACCATTTAAAGGATCAGGAACCATTTGCAGATGTTATGGCTTAATTAGCTGATTAGAGTGGAACACTTTGAGCCTAGAATATTGAACTTTTTCACAATATTCTAATTTTCTGAGATTGTGGATTTGAGGTTTTCATGAGCTGTAAGCCATAATCATCTCAATTATGCCACATCACAGCTTGAATTATCTTGCTTTGCATGTAATGAATCTATCTCATATATTAGGTTCACCTTTTAAGTTGCATTACTGAAATAAATGAACTTTTGCACAATATTCTAATTTTTTGAGTTTCACCTGTATGGCTGAAACAACTGACTGAAAATTATTGAGCAAAGACCAGTTTATCCTTGTTTGGACAAAATGTTTATCAGATACAAATCTAAAAAATCCAGACTATATATTATTTCCAACTGGCTGGTAGGCTTTAAGGGGAAATGAAAGCTCAATTCAGCAATTGCAACAAAGATACTGCAAAGACACAAAATCCCCTCAGTGTGAATCTAGAGACCACAATGAAGAATCAGTTCATTTTATGTATGCAAAATCCAAAATTGTATCCTTTTCTAAGATGATCCCAAGCAATATTTTGTATGCATAATTCAAATGTCAATCAAATAGTAATGCCAGAATTTTCACCTGGTGGGATAACAGGCTTGTATCCTGTTGCTGAAAGACGGGAACATGTAACAGATACACATTCTCCTTGATAACTGTAGTCAGAAAGGACTCCTACAGCTTGACAAAGTCCATTGTAATCAACAGCCACACGATCAGAAAAAGCAGCACAGATGTTGCTATAAGTTTCCCCATTATGGCCACATACCAAATCTACTGATTTGCAAAAGGACTGAAATAAATAAAGAAAAAGGACTGAAATAAATAAAGAAATATCAGCAGAGAAATTTGGAGTTATTTCCAAAATCAGAGAAGAATATAATTTCCCAAATTGTATGCAAAAAGAGTAATTCTTTTTCAATGTTTACATTATCCAATATCCTGTAAAATAGAGATAAACATACAAGAGTAGAACAAATCCAATGTTGAACTATAAAATAAAAGGGAAGGGGGAAAGTCATAGTCCCTGGTTTCAAAGCTAATACCTTATTCGCTATACAAAATTTATGTGTTTTTTTTAAAGGTTACTTTTAAATTACTGTTTGACCAATTCCTCAATTCTGTAAAGCATAACATTATGATGCTTAGCCATAAATGTTATATTCTGAGTTTTACATGCTTCTACAAAATATTAAGATTATTCAGAGAGTAAAAGGCATGTCAAAATCCTTCCAACCCTATTATTATTATTTTGTTGTTGTTGTTGTTTATTAAATCTTTTGTTGCATTATACCCACCCTATGACATACCCTTTTCACAACTTTGGGATTTATTCAGGTTTAAGATTTATGAATTATGATAAACAACAGCTTTATAGGTTTATCTTTCTTTATCTACTCTCTTATTTAGTTTCTTCCAAGTCAAATTATTTGTAAATGTCAAAGGGTATTTTTAAAACATATTATATTAATTTGAGAGCTTGCAATTTTTGCATTTACTTGAGAAACTTAAATAAGACTCTTACTTCACAGAGAAATTAAGAGTTCTTTTGACAGTTCTACTGAGGATCTTAGACAACTTTAATCTGCATATAGATTATCCCGAAACACAACATTTTCAATAGATATTGTCAAAGTGAGTTTTCACCTGGGTATGTGATACCACAACTGAATAAACTAAATTATTACTATTATTAATAAAATAATAGTTCTTGCAATATTTTCAGTTTTTTATTTACACTTTATTGCATATGACATTTAAGTATTTTATAAAGTGTAATTAATACCTCACCTCAACATTACACTTTTGTTTCTGAATTTGTTCAATAAAAAAGCATTTTAAAGAATAAAACTGTGTGTCATTTGTTAAAACTAAGTAAGAAGTGGCAAAGTAAAGAAGACTTGATAATAGGGGAAGACTAGCAACAATCAACAAAAGTGATTCTCCTATTACTCTATTCACTCCTTTAGAGACAAATCTACTTCATTCAATATATACAAAGACAAATAATGCAATATTTCAATTAGAAGGCATTATTTTAAAGCTTAAAGTTTAGTAATAAAATATACCATAGACTAGTACTTGGTAGACTAGTAGTGAAGGATTTCGGGAGATATTCAAATGTTATGTCTACCAATATCAGAATCATCAGGCAATGATTTTTCCTGTGGTATTGTGTATATAAAAGTTGGATTTTAAACAAACAGATTATAAATAATGGACAATTTTGAACATTTGTGTTGGAGAAGACTCATGGGAACATAATAAATAAATAAATAAATAAACAAACAAACAAACAAACAAACAAACTGAACCCATACATGCAACCTTCTACAATGTTGTTACAAATCTGGGACTGGAACAACTAGTAACCAACAATACTAGACTTAACAACTGCCTCAATCTCATCTTCTGCAATAGTTTGAAATTAATTTATGGAATACAAACTAAAGAACCCTTTTCCAACAGTGACCACAATATGACTGACTTTTGTCTCAACATACACCCACACAAAAATCATCACAATGATGTAATCCTCAATTATAACTTCAAAAAAGGCAACTATAATCTTATAGACAACAATCTCTCATCCCTTAATTGGCAATCTCTATTCACTGGATGCAATATGTTGAAGACCATTACAACATACTCTCTAGCGGAAAAACAAATCTGGTCATGTTGCCATCTTCAAAAGCCGATACAAAAATTTATGTCACCAGATAAAGACTGAATGCACTAATTATCACATTAAACCAATTCCACTCACGCTTTTTACAATTTTGTAAACAACAAACTAAAAGACTCAAGGTCCATCCCACTCCTGATAGGACCTAATGGTAAAGACTGCAACAACAACACCATTAAAGCCAACATATTTAACACATTCTTTAGCTCAATATTTGTAAACAGCAATGGATCATGCCCAGTATTTCCTAGCCGAACCACAGAAAACTACAACGATACATATCGATTTTAGAGAAGACAATGTTGAAAAAGCACTACGCAATCTAAAACCATCTCTATCTATTGGGCCGGATGGAATATGTGACTATTTCTTAAAAAAGCTATACACTGCCATAGCAAAAACTCTAAGCATAATTTTTGAAAAATCTTTCAGGACCAGCTCCTTGCCTAACCTATGGTCACAAGCCACGGTCATCCCCATCTTCAAAACGGGAGACCCCAGCCTACTTGAAAATTACAGACCAAACTCTTTATGCTGCATCACTTGTAAAGTTATGGAATCAATTATTAACCAATCCATTATCCTCCACTTAGAGACAAACAACTTACTCTCTAATAAACAATTTGGTTTCAGGAAAAAACTATCCTGTAATCTGCAACTCTTACACTGCGAAAACATAAGGACTACACAACTCGATCAGGGCAAAGCAATAGACACAATCTACATAGACTTCTGTAAAGCCTTTGATTCAGTGGTAGATGACAAACTAATCCTAAAACTAAAATCTTATGGTATCTCTGGACACCTGCATAACTGGATAGAAGCATTCCTGTCAAACAGACAACAAATGGTCAAAATTGAGAGTGTCCTATCAAATTCTGTACCTGTCAACAGTGGTGTGCCCCAGGGCAGTGTTCTAGGACCAACTCTCTTCATACTCTACATAAATGACCTCTGTGATCATATTAAGAGCAACTGCATTCTCTTCACTGATGATGTAAAGCTGTTCAATACCACAGACAATACTGATACCCTTCAAAAAGATCTTGACTTTGTATCAGAATGGTCAAACAAATCGCAACTTCAAATCTCAACAAATAAATGCTCTGTCTTACATATTGGCAAAAAAAATCAGGAAATAAAATACAAGCTGAATAGTCAAGACCTTGTTGATGATCCAAGCTCTGTAAAGGACCTTGGAATACTCATCTCTAATGATCTAAGTGCTAGAGCCCACTGTAACTGCATAGCCAAAAAGGCATTAAGAGTTGTTAACCTAATCCTACGTAGCTTTTTCTCTGGTAATATCACACTACTAACTAGAGCGTACAAAACATTTGCTAGACCAATACTCGAATACAGCTCATCAGTCTGGAATCCATATTACGTATCTGATATTAGCACAGTTGTGAAAGTCCAGAAATATTTCACAAGAAGGGTTCTCCACTTCTCTACTTGTTGTAGAACACCTTATGTCACCGGACTTGAAATTCTACACCTAGAAAACCTTGAATCATGCCGTTTTCAGTCTGATCTAAGTATAGTATATAAAATCATACATTGCAATGACTTAACTGTCAATGAATACTTCAGCTTCAACCATAACAACACAAGAGCAAACAATCGATACAAACTCAAGGTTAATTGCAGGAAATACGACTTCCGCAACAGAGTGATCAATGTCTGGAATACTCTACCTGACTCTGTCGTTTCTTCCCCAAACCCCAAAAACTTTAACCTTAGACTGTCTACTATTTACCTCACCCCTTTCCTAAGAGGTCTGTAGGGGGCGTGCATAAGCACACCAACGTGTCTACCATTCCTGTCCTATTGTTTCTTTTATTTTTCTTATATGTACCCATTTCATGTATTCATAACTATGTATACACTATTATCTTGTAAGCAATTGACAAATCAAAATAAATAAAATAAATAAATAAATACATACATAATGGATAATCAAGAAAACATGCAAAAGTATCACAGGACAAATCAATCCAGAGTTCTCCCAAACCCAAATCATCAAGTTCAAACTATCATATTTTGGACACATGATAAGAAAATCTATTCTCTAGAAAAATCTATAATGTTGGGAGATATGGAAGGAAAGAAAAAAACAGGACAATTAACAGCAAGGTGGGTGGACTAGGAGTCGGCACATCTTTGGAAGATTTAAGTAATAAGTGATCCTTAAGAAAATTAATCTCTATGGATGCTAAGAATAAACACCCAGTTGATGGTACAAATCAAATTAATAACAGCTCTTGGTTCAATAAAAGCTTTTTATGAAGATGAATATACAAAAACTTTTGAACAGCGGAAAGATAATTGATACAGATAGCAAATTTCTTTGATAAAGCAGAGGTGACAATTCTTGACATTCTCTTCTTGAAACATTTAGAAACACTTCAATGGTTCTAGTATTTTCAAATAAGTGATATAATTCACAAGGATTGTAAAATAACATGAAATTCTCAGAGACATAGCCAAATTTGAAAAGGCTGTAAAATAAAATTCAGAAAAACTGCTAAGGCTTATTTATAGAATTTTACAGAAACTGAACAAATAAAAGATTGTTTCATACCTGACATGGACCTTTGTATGATATAATTTTTCCTTTTTGATGCAGAGCACAGAGATTATTATATTCTATATTGTCTGTGTCACAAACAGGATCTCGCAACTGGTCACCACAACTAAATTGTCTTGGCACACATTCATATTGGTTACATCCAAAGTTCTCAAAACTTGTTAAACAAACCTGTGGCTTTGGTAAACATCTGGAGAAAATATTTTCAAATATTTATTCCAAAAGATAAACAAAAACAATAGAAATATTACAAAAAAGAACTAATTTACTGTATATTCTGATCTGTTCTTTAAAAACTTGTAAACAATCATATGTCAATAAATATTTCTGATCATAACCATCAAATACAGAATGGATACAAATGTGTTATAAAAGGGTTATTTTACTTATGAAATCTGCAATGCTCACAAAGGACAGGAGATATTGTCAGGCAATCCACATCTCAATTAGATCAGTTATATAGTATTTTAATAATCCTACCTCACCACTAGTCAGGTGACTGCCTTCTTTTACTCTTCCTGGAACCTTCTATCAAAGGGAAAATTTCTTCAAGAAGCTCCCTGTTTGGCAACTTGTTCAGATTAGATTTACTACTGCTAGGCCATATAAAGAAAATTCTTAAAATTTTCCCAACAAAAAGAGCAATGGATCTACTCATCTAGAGAGAGCCACTTCACAGTAAACATTCAATCAGAGGCTATCAGCCATCTCCGTGTGATGCTAGTTCGCCTCCTCGTGGTGCCCCCTGGATTGCATGGTAGTTGAACAAAATGACTAGCAACAATTGGCAGCCAAACTACATTGTAGAATTGGCAGATAACGACAATTAGCAGGCAGACATCTTTGTAGATCTCCTGGCTCTCTAAATACATGGCAATGGATAAACAATAGGCCTTTTCAGGCACAAAGGACAAGACACACTGGGGACATTGTTGTGGGGTCTTGTCTCTACCCTCAGTGTGACTGTAGTACTCTTCGACAAATATTCAACACATTGTGTCCAAATGTCCATCAAGAGTTTACATTAGCCCAATGTCTGATTTTTTCAGCATAGATCACCTTATTCTTGAATGGCTGGAAGGACTGGATATTAACAGCTGAACCACTATAAGTCCATGTATTTGCCATACGTTAAATAAATAAATAAGTCAGTGACTGCCTCTATTTCTATAGTATGTAAATGATGTGTAGACTGATTTCATTTAAGCAAATGGAAGATGATAAAGTTAACCTAAAATAAGAGAGTGCAGTAAAACAAATCTTAGCAAGTAAATCACATGTAGAAATTTCAATCAAAATGATAAGCAACTACATCTAGATAAAGCATGATAATTTTTTTAAAAAATTTAGCTACTAATCTGGAAATCCAATTATAATTCCATCCTGAATCAGTGTCTGATTTTTTTTGGCATGGACCACCCTGTCCTTGGATGACTGGGTGGACTGGATATTGACATTTGAACTACTGTGGGTCCATGTATTTGCCATAGGCTAAATAAATAAAGCCATCCTGGAATACTTTAATTTGGATTATTGTTCTAAGTAGGCTTTTGGATCTACCAACCCAAATGGGACCTTCTGTTTCTATGATTCTAATATATTTCTATTCCTATCTTTCTATAATCAGAGGCAATATAATGGATTCCAAAAAAGAAAGCAGTACTGATTTGACAGCAGAACAAAAAACGGATTCATTCTCCTTAATCCTTAGCTAAATTTCCCATTTCCCTTAATTATTCTTGGGGGTGGGGGAGTGGGGTTTTGGAATACCAATTGTTTTGGCAATATTTATTTAATTTATGAGCTGCCTCACTCTTCTCCAAAACTCTAGGCAATTTAGAACATATTTTTAAAAATGAAGTTGAAAATAGTAATAACATACCTATACCATACCATGCATACTGCACCATACCATACCATACTATACCACAACACAACTCAACACATAAGATACACCCCTAGTTTACAATGCTTCCTTCCAGGGAAGATTGAGCATTAAAATTCCAGCATGAGGATGGAATAAAAAAGCACGCTATCCCATGAACTGCTGAAAGAGCCATGACTTGAGATTTCCCCAAACAAAAATAAGGTAAAGGTCATGTGGACTTCAGAGGCTTTAGCTATTCCTCAAGGCAGCTCTGTATTTTATTCCACAGGAAAAAACATATCTTCAAATTCCAATATAATTTGAACTAATGCAATCAAGGACAGAGTTGAAACAGTGCAGATTATGCAAAGAGACAAGAAACAGTAAATCATATATTGAGCTCATTCAAGGTCACAGAAACTGATTATAAATCATAATGTAACATAGTTGCCAAAATGATCACTGGAACATCCATAAAAATTATCATGTGCCAATAATGAAAAATTGGTTGGACCATAGAATTGAGATAGTAGTCAAAAATGAGCAAATTAAAATATTGTGGGATTTCTAAATACAAACTGATAAGGTCTTAGCCCAAAACACACCAGATTTAACTGTTTAACTTCTTTAAAAGAAGAAAGTGTGGATAACTGATTTAGCAATATCGGGATATAGTAGAATAGAAAATATCAGAAAGTATCAAGATCTGAAAATTGAAGTTTAAAGATTATACTATAAATCCATTGTGATGGTCATAATGGTTATTAATACACCAAGTGCCAAAAATTATGGATGGCACTTAGAAATTCTTCACATTGACCACAGTTCCATATATCAATTATAAAAGGCCACACTGCCTTGGATCCACATTTATATCACCTTGATACAGTACAACATCTTTTTTTGGGGGGGGGGAAGAACACATACATATGAAGGTTAACATCAGCCAAAAACTAAAAGCCAAGGTGGAGCTGATGTTGTGGCGACATAATGTACTTCCAAAGAGCTCTATAGATATCCATAGAATTCTATCTACTAGAGGGTCTTCTGAGACCTAAGCCACCCTGAGGGGTGGTAAAGATAGAGAGGACTCTCCATAGATCACAAGGAGACCACAAACTCCTTGTTCGATCCAGAGGAAGTTCTCAATCCAGCAGGAAGAAAAGGATGGCCATTGTGATCCTGACCGAGGCTGTGACAGCCTGACTGAAGAATGACTGAAGATTGAGGAACAGTTTGGCTAAACTGTTGAGTGAGATTTTCCAACTTCTCTTGAGGAATTTGCCCCCTGAATAATTGGTCTGGGTGACAGTGGGACTACAAAAGAAGAGGGTGGATTTGTTTATCTTTCACCCCTCCCCCCGAGAATACCATGTTTCTCACAAAATAAGGCCGGGCCTTATTTTTTTTGGCTCCTCCCTGCAACCAGAGCCCAACAGAGACACTCGGCTTCAGGAGCTCCTGTCGCCGCCTTCCTTCGCCTTCAAAGGCAAAGCCAATTCTTTTAAAAATGATGCCCTACTACCAGTGCGACAAAGCCTCCCCTGCCTGAGAGAGCAGCCCAACGCCATGTGGGGAGGTGAATCTTCTGGGGCCACAGCGCAGGATCGGCCCACCCCGGGAGAAGCGCCCAGCTGCCATCCCTGCCTGGCACTGGGCAGAATGTGAAGAGTTTCTCCTGGGGCGCCCAGCGCAGCTGACAGGCGGGCCCTCCTGCTCGGTGGCAGAGCTCTCACCAAGGCAGCGAGTGCCTCCTTGCCAGGCCCTCTGCTCATCCCGCCAGGGCCACACCGGAGCCATGCGGACTGGGCAGAGCTGGGAAAGCGAGCCGCAGGTGCGCGCCCGCCTGCCAAGCGAAAGAGCCAGGCCGACCCGAGCTTGGCTTCCTTCCCAAGTCCCTCCAGCCCGAACCCGAAGGGGCCACAGGGAGAGGCTGCCCGTGGTAGTGATAGCACCCAACCATCCATGGACAAGGAGGCAAGGCGATGGCCTGTGCCGCATCCTCCTCCGAGCTGAACCCTGCCGAGTGAGCGCCTCTGCCTGATGCCTGTGCTGCTGCAGCGTTTGGAGCTGCCAGCGCATCTGGAGATGCCTGGGGACAGGGACGGGCTGGGCGAGGGGTGGAAAAGACGGGCGGCTTTGGGCTCTCTCTGCCGGACCCACCAGCCAGGGAAGCAGCGCTGCTGTCGCCTCACCTCCCTGTCCAGAGAGGTTGGGCTGCCCTCTTGGGAAGGGGAGCCTTTGTCGTACCGGTAGTAGGGCGTTGTTTTAAAAAGAATTGGCTTTGCCTTTGAAGGAGAAGGGAAGGCGGCAACAGGAGCGCCTGAAGCCAAGTGTCTCCACCGGCTCCGGTTGCAGGGAGGAGCCCTGGCTGGCCGTGTGAGGCTACGCCAAACACCACGGCGTTGCTCTAAAGGCCGCAGCAGCACAGGGAGAAGGGAAAGCAATGGTGGCAGAAGATCTCCCGATACAAAGTGCCCCACCAATGCCGAAGTCAATGCAGGCAGCACCATATCCAGGTATGCAACAAAAGTACTTCCTAATGGCAAGCCCCCCCCCCGCCATTACTCCCATTTCGCATTTTTAATATAAGCCTTAATTGGGGGGGGAGGGACTTAATTTGATTTTATGCCTATAAAACATGCTGAGACTTCCTATTGGAGGAGGCTGTATTGTTGGAGAAACACGGTAGCAGTGAATAACTATAGGAGCTGAAAATAGATCTGGATAAGAAAAGTGAACTATTTGAAAGAAATTAGTTTTAAAAGAGGAAAATTGAACCGGTTATCTTAATGACAATTTAATTGGGTTTTATTGAATTAAAAACTTTTTTTGGAATGCAAAATTTGGACCCTGGAAGCCACAAAAGAAAAAGTTTTTGCTTAAATTAAGCTAAGCTAAAGGAGATGAATAGGAGAGAAATAAAGCAACACCGACATCTATTGGCTGGAAAAAAACAGAGTGAAAGTATATTGTTGATTGATTGTTTCTGTTAAACATTAATACTACTTAAAATATTTTCTTATTTAAAATAATCAAAATGACAAGCCATACTAATTTAAGTAAAATAGGGAGAAAAAATGGATCAGCAGCAGCAGCAGCAGCAAGTCCAGTGAGTCAATGCTCAATAGATAGCAAGATGCAGCATGAACAACTGAACACCTTCCAGACAGAAATGAAATCAATGTTTCAATTATTGCAAAAAGCCATAACTAAGAATCATGACTTTCCAGAAGTCAACCATAATAAATATGAGTCAGTTGTCAAGCATCTGAATATAAATCATGTGACCACTGGGATGCTGCAATCAGAGGTAGTATTCAGCAGATTCTGACCAGGGGGAGGGAGTGATGTAGTTCTCATCTTCAAAAAAAAGTGTGGGGGAAACAGACACAGGAAATTACAGACCAATCAGCCCAACATCAATACCTGGGGATATACTGGAAAAGATAATAAAAAAAAAACCAGATCTGTGAACACCTATAAATAAATAAACCTATAACTAGAAGCCAGTACAGGTTTGTTAAAAACAAATCATGCCAAACCAATCTTAATTCATTCTTTGACAAAGTGACTAAATTAGTAGACCAGAGAAAAGCTGTGGACATAGTATATTTAGATTTCAGCAAGGCATTTGACAAAGTAGACCACAATGTACTTTTTGGTAAGCTAGAAAAATGTGAGATAGACAGCATCACCACCAGATGGATTTGTAACTGGCTGACAAACTACTCAATGAGTAGTTCTACATGGAGGGAAGTAAGCAGTGGGGTACCACAAGATTCCATCTTAAATCCAGTACTCTTTTAAATAACTTAAATGATGGAATACAAGAGGAACACTATGCTGGCAGAAATAGCCAACATCCCAGAAGACAAGCTCAGGATCCAAAAAGATCTTGACAGACTTGAACAATGACATTTTATGTGGAGAAAAGAAATGATTATACCTAGGCAGGAAAAACCAAAGGTATAACTAGAAATTAGGTGAAACCTTGCTCAAAAACAGTAACTGAATGGGAACTTGGACTCCTAGTGGATGACCATTTAAACATCCTATAGTACTAAAACTAGACTTAACTGTGAGACTAGAAAACAGAGGGAAGATTTCCTCCAACCTTGGAGAATACAAATGCTACCATCAAAGTCAGATGGAATAAAAATATATGGATATGGTAGCTGAATGGTTTTAATCCCACCCCCATTTTACAAAAGCATGAATGGAGGCCCATTACATGGTGTTGTATGAAGAGCTCACTAGTAATTTTCAATTACTCCATAAATCAGTTCAAAGGTAAGTTGTACTGACATTTGTACTGAATAATGCCAACAAATACCAATTAAAGTTTGACTGGAAATGCAAAAACAATTTAACAGAGATTTTAGGAAAGTTTACAAATTATACAGACTAAAATAGTCTCAATTTTTAAGCAATCTTAAACAATAATATAAGGTCCCCTTAAAAAGAAAAGAAAATAATAACATAAAATAAAGCCATCAGAGACTGCTATCAATGCTTACATATTTCAGTTAAGGCACAAAGTTCTCTTTGGCAACTTACAGACAGGGGTCTTGGAAAATCTTATAGAAATCCTACCAAGTCCCTATACAAATATGGGAGAAACACTTCAGAGGTATTTACCTAGAGACTAATCAAGCAAATATGACTAACCCTTAAAGTTTACTACACTACAAGTTTGGCCACCAGTCTTTTTCTCTAAAGCTGCTAAGCTGACTGAATCCCTTAAAGTAGTAGGGATTGCATTTTCTCTGAATCACTCAAACAGAATTGCACAAAGTAAGCAGATTTTCTTACCTTGCATTTCACAAATATTGATTTAATAGGACATAACCCTAAAGATGGGTGATTGATGATTATAATTCCTATTTATAAGGGATCCAGCTGACTAGAGACCAATCAGCCTTTTGATGGTGAGAAGCAAATTGCATGCAAAACACCTACATCCAACATTTTCTGAATAAATTGAAACCAAAGGCCTATTCAGAGAAGAACAGGTAAGTTTCAAGCCAGGCACTCAATGGTGAACCATATTCTTATGAAGCTGCTGAAACACATCTGAAGTTTGAAAAGAGACAGTAAGTATTTTAATTATAACTTGATCAACACCAAAGCCATTAATTTTACAAGATTTTCTTTCTGTTGTTATAGGTCAGAATATGAAAACTGTCAGGCCTCCTTGTGATAAGGAAATGATTGCTGCATCAGAGGAGTACAAAAGTAGGGAAAAAGTTCTGTGGCTCAACATAGGGAAGGGGGAAAGTAAGATTTAGCCCTGTGAGGTGGGCTGAGCTGAGAGACAGTGACTGGCCCATGAAGACCCAGCTGGCTTTCACGGCTAAGGCAGGATTAGAACTCATGGTCTCCCAGTTTCAAGCCCATGTTTTAATCACTAAACCAAACTGGCTCTTATAACCCACAAATTAATGAGAAGGTTTGTTTATTTTTCCATCTCATACTGTGGATCACGAAAATTTATATGTCTGTACATAAATATGGGGAGTTACAAAGGAACAAATAGGATTATCGAGTACATTTATGGGAGTTTGACAGCCCTACTTTTGATCTTCCCTAGCCTCTCAACACTTTGCTCAGGGGTAAAATATTCTACTCTTGATTGCCTCCTAATTTTATCTGGAGTTTCTACTGTAATTGATTGGGATACCTAAACCAGAACATAGAGTGATTCTCAGGTTGTCAGGACAGGGTTGTTGGGAGTTCAGTTGTTGAATTTGACATTAGGATACTATCTAGATAACTGAACTTTAATAATATCTTTCATCCACTTGGTGTAGTGATTAGATACTGGAAGAGTTGGAATAGATTATGACTTAAATTGATTCCTTTTTAATAAAGTTTCTATAGAAAAGTTATCTACAATGTCAAACTAAAGAAGACAATTGGATCTTTGACCAGAGATTCATTCCATAAGAAATGGCTTTTTAATCCTGATTTCCAAGTCTTTAAACTCATGAAAGCAAAGCATATGCTATGTTTAAGAACTTTTAAAAGTTTTTTTCATTTTAATTAAAGCATGGATTTAAATATCAAATTTTCATGAATCTTTCTTTCAAAGTTCAAGTTTTAATAATACACATTAATGATATAAAATATTTGTAATAATTTATATAACACTGATATCTATTATATAAACTATTGCAATTCATGTGTTTCTGTTAACAATAAACCAGAATTAAGATAAAACTTATTTTACATAAAGTTAACTGGTCTAGCAAAATAATTTCCATAGATTTTCTTAAATGTTTACCTCTGATTTTTGGGGCAGGGATTAGAGTTGCAAGGATCCTTAGAAATGCAGGACCCAAATTCGAACTGATTATCATGTAGTCCAACACAACGTGCTATACATGCACTTGGATAAGTACGTCCATTCTGCCCACATACTGGGACAAACTGATCAGCGCAGTTACATGGCAGACCTGAAAAAGTTAAAAAGTTGGTTAGGATGTTGACTATATCTACATCAGCTATAGAAATCCATTCATTATTTTTCTCTGAAGGAGGATGAGGTGTTTGTCCTTTAAATAATTATCTAAGGGAATGATTATCTTACACTAGATAAAATATGATAACAGAGGTAGACACTGTTGAATGAATATACAGGTAGTCCTCACAATACAATTGTAATGGAGCCTGTCCATTATAGTCACATGCATGACATTCATTAGGCAAAGCAATCTCTAAGATGCTCCATTTTTTAAGAAGGCTCCATTTGTTTTTGCGGTTTATGGCACATCTTTAAAAAAAAAAAAATTCTATAGTATCAGGAGAATAGAACTATTGCTAAATAGCAGGAGTTTGACATGAGTCTGTAAGAAATTGATCCTGTATTGGGTCAGGTGCCTTTCTCAGAAGCTGCAAAAACAGAAAGGTAAGATGGGGATTTCCTGGAGCAGGCTTAAGGCCTGGAAGTCCGTGGGTGGGTTCCCTTCTTGTTTACTGGAGGATTACAAACTCCATTTGTCCTGATCTCCCCATCCTTGCCAGAGTTTATAAATTCCATTTACTCTGATCTCCCCTTCCCTGTTCGAGTTTAGAAACTTCATATACCCTGATCTCCTCTTGCTTGCTGGGTGAGAAAGAAGCTAGAGGCTTGTAAGATTTGCGTCTATTAGAGCCACTTGATCTGCACTGGGTGGTACAGGTTGCAGGGACCCAATAGGGTGTGACAGGTAAGTGGCAGCACTGGTCATAAAAGTGAAAGGTTGCAGAGGTGCTGCAGCCATCATTACTTTGAAACCAAATCTCAAGTAACTTTTATAACATCAAATGGTCACTAAACAGCCTGTTGTAAGTCGAGGACTACTGTATGAATATAAAGGACTGCGTGCAAATAATGAAAGTACTTGACTGAAACAGAAAGTTTCAAGTAGGATGGGATGTGTGTATTAGCCCTGCTTCTACTTATCTTTCATATAAAGAGAGGATAGAGCTACAATGGAAGATTCCTTTATGTATTGAGGACTCTGAAAATGAAAATACTCAATTGATGAAGTCTAGAAACCAATCATACATATCTGGAAACAACAGCTATTAGATTCTATTAAACGTGCTACAGAGTAAGAAAGAAAAAATTTCTTATATTTGTAGCCTAGCACAAAAGTCTGCCCTGAACCATTCCATTTTTGCTAACAGGAGGAAAAAAACAAGTCAATTTCTCAAGGTTTTAAGTCTATCATTGTTTATGGAAGGTATACAAATTAAATAGATCCATCCCTGAAACAAAATCAACCTGTGCATACTGAACTCAAGGAAACCTGCCACAGAGTAAGGACAGATAGATTTATACTTGCCCACTTTTGTTGCAGGCAAAAAAAAATATTTTTCTGTGTGATTATACGTGTGAGAACACAAAACAATAGTTTGTGAGGAAAGAGAATTATTTTGATCTACAACTGTAAGTGAGGATCATTTAATTTACACCATATGTATTTAGCAGGAAATGAATTTTAATTTAAGTAATATTAATTTTCATTCTTCTCTTTTTTTTGAAGTGAAGCCCTGGCCAGCATGTATAAATATACAAATGTACACAAACATATGTGGACATGTTATATTTATCAATGGAGAAAAAATCTATAATACTGATTTCAGTGGAAACACTACTTTTTAAATATGAGGAAGATGGACTGTGTACAAAAGTTTTATTTGTATAAACAACTGCTTTTCTGCCCGCCCAATCTTTCCATTTTAAATACAGCATTATCTTTCTTTTGAGAAAATATAAAATTATATATATATATATATATATATATATATATATATATATATATATATATATATATATATATATATATATATATTTGTTTTCTGAGGTTCTGCAGGTATTTGTATGTGGATCTTTGGTTGTTCGGGTTTTCTCCCGCGTAAGATTCGAAGTATCTAGGCAACGTTTGATGAAGTCTCATTCATCATCGCAGGCTTCTGTCTCCGGCTCTGTGCTTCTCAGAATAATGTGAGATTGCAGCTGCTTCCTCCTTTTAACTGCCAGTGGGGTGGGACTTGATTGGGTGAGGCTTGGCTGTGTTCTGATTGGGTGGGGTGTGTTCTCATTGGTAGGGGTTTGGCTGTGTTCTGATTGGTTGGGGGTTAGCCTCCAACCAATCAGAACACGGCTAACCCCCAACCAATCAGAACACAGCCAAACCCCTACCAATGAGAACACACCCCCACCCAATCAGAACACAGCCAAGCCCCACCCAATCAAGTCCCACCCCACTGGCAGTTAAAAGGAGGAAGCAGCTGCAATCTCACATTACTCTGAGAAGCACAGAGCCGGAGACAGAAGCCTGAAGATGATGAATGAGACTTCATCGAAACGTTGCCTAGATACTCAATCTTACGCGGAGAAAACCCAACAACCAAAGATCCATATATATATATATATATATATATATATATATATATATATATATATATATATATATATATATATATATATAAAATATTTATATATAAATTTTTATTTTTATATTTATATATAAAATAATATCAAGTGGTATAAATCTTTTTAAACCAATTTTTAAAAATACATAACAGCTTCCTAACGTTCGTACATTCTCCCTCCCCGCACCTTGAACTGTGTGTTTTGAATTTCAATTAACTCTTATGTTGTATTCAATCTGTAATATAACCCAAACCATTTGCTTCAGTATCAGCAATCTAAATAAATCGAAAGGCAAACAGACTATAAAGAGTTGTCACATGAAATATCTAGGCAAGATATCATCACAGAAAACCAAAGTTCAGCATTACAATGCTTTTGATAAGTTTAAATATTTCTTAAAATTTAAAAACACTACCTGTAAATAGGTGACGTTCATCATCTGAACTTAATTCATTGAGACACTGACGAGTGGAGCATATCAAATTCCCAGAAAAACATGAACAGACATTGCAGTCTATATTAAAAGATGTTCCATGGCCTTAAAATGAAAGAAATATATTACTATATACTGGATTTAAAATGTAACTATATATGCAACATTAGTATGAAATACTGCCCTTGCAGCCAAAAAATTTATTCAGTGTATATCCTATGTTTTCTCTAGGAGTTCACAGTCGTGTAGATAGCATTTTCTCATTTTTTTCACAGTAATTCTACCATACCAACAAGGTGTGACCAGCCTAACCCAAACTGCTTAAATGGTTCAGGATGGAATTATAATTGGGTTTCCAGATTAGCAGCTAATTTTTTTAAAAAAAATCTCATGCTTTATCTAGATTTAACTGATTATCTTTTTGATTGAAATTTTTAATATGATTTGCAAAGATTTATTTTACTGCAATTTAGATTAACTTTAACACCTTCCATTTGCTTAAATGAAATCAGTCTACACATCATTTACATACTATGTAAATACAGGCAATCACTGACTTATTTATTTAATGTATGTCAAATACATGGACTTATACTGGTTCAAATGTTACAGTTCACCCAGTCATTCAAGGACAGGGTAGTCTATGTTGAAAAAAATCAGACATTGGGCTAGTATAAGCTCTTGATGCACATTTGGACACAATGTGACGGATATTTTGTCAAGGAACTCCACAGTCACACTGAGGGGTAGAGACAAGACTCCATTTAAACAATGAGTCCTGGAAGACACTATCTTGGGTACAGATCTTGTTCATAAGTCACTGACTTATGACCACAATTGAGCCCAGAATCTATGTTGCCTAAGTGAGAAATTTGTTAAGTGAGGTTTGTCCCATTTTAACATTTTTCTTCCCACATTTGTTAAGTGAATGACTGCAGTTGTTAAATTAATAACGCGGTTGTTAAGTCTGGCTTCCCCAATGACTTTGCTTGTTAAGTCACAAAAGATGGTCACATGACTCCGGGACAATGTAACTGGCATAAATATGAACCAGTTGTCAAACATCCGATTGATTAAGTGACTATGGGGATAGTGGAACAGTAATAAGTGGGGAAAGTGGTCACAAGTCACTTTTTTCAGCGCCATTGTTACTTTAAATGATCTCTAAAAGAACTGCTGTAAGTCGAGGACTAGATGTATTATAGAATTCTGCAAAAAATAAACAAATTGGTAGAAAATAATGTCAGCAAAACTGAATGATACATAAAACAAATATTTGTTTACATAGAAAATTTGTGAAAAATAGACAGGAGATCATTGTTTCAATTAGAATTAGTTTTGTAATCTGCAAAATTTTTAAACCTTGATATAAAAACAACCCCATGTACAAGTGCTTACTTTTTCTTTGCCCTCCAACAATGCATGACTTTTGGAGATCAATACAATGCATTTCCATACAGTTTTCTAACAAACCATTCTGGCCACATGTGCAGATTTTATAGCAACCGACATCTCCAACAGAAGATGGTACTTGGATGAGTGTACCTTGACGGACAATAAAATCAGAGGCTTCACCCAATTTGCAGCCTGTGTTAATGTGCAGAAAAGAGAAATGTTAGTGAGCTATGAATTCTAGGAGGAATAAATACATTACAAAAATATATTGTAACCTCTTAAAATTTAAGAATCAGTTTATACTTTCATTGATTACAGTTTACTCAGGCACATGGAACATTACACTTAAATAATAGAGACATATTCACAGCAAGATCATCTTCAGATCTATAAATCATCATTTCAATTTTTTCTTCTTTCAGCAAAAAGGCCATAAAAATTTCCAGTCTGAGAAAAGTTTTTGTTGTTTTTTCTCTGATCTATTTTCCATTTTTATGAATTCTGACATCTTTTTCAACCCATTATTCCAGTGTGGAAATTTCAGTAATTCTGTATCTCATTCTGATATTTCCTCACTGCAAATTCAGTATTATCTTTGTAAAGTTTTGATAGTTGCCATTACTTATATTACAATCACATTGTCATATTTTATATCTCATTTATATATATTTTTGTTAGGTCTGTTTCTTTTGAACAATTTATATTCTTCCAGCAATACACTGTAGTCATTAATTTTATTCCACCAAGTTTCACTAATAGCAACAATATTGTACTTGCCCTTGTATACTAGAACTTCAAGTTTGTTTTTCATACTTTGAGCATTAATATATAACAGGGCCCTCTTAACAGCATTATTATTATATTATTATTATTGTTGTTGTTATTGGTTAATCTTTGGTGAGATTCATACCCTTTGGGGCTGTTCGGTAGCTCAACAGCTCAGGTCCTACCCAAGGACCTAGGAACTGTTCAGGTAGCGTCAGAGGATATAAGCTGTTCCAAGTAAGGTGGTTTTTTGTAGAATCAGGACATTCAGGTCTGATAAATTCAGGATTTCCAAATAGCGAGGCAGCCCTTTAGGTATTGCTCCAAGGGCTCCAATTACAATTGGGATAACATACAATTTCTTTTTCCAAAGTCGCTCAACTTCAATTTGTAAGTCACGATACTTTGTGATTTTTTTCCTTGTCGCATGTCTACAATTAGTGCATCACCAGGTATTGCGATGTCAATGAACCAAATCCTTTTCTTCTCAACTATTGTTACGTCAGGCGTGTTGTGGGCCAAATGCCTGTCTGTCTGAATTCAGAACTCCCACAAGCTCTTGACTTTTTCATTTTCCAGAACATTCTCAACCTGATGTTCCCAGTAGTTGTTACTATACTCAGATCCAAAATTTTGACATAGTTTCCAGTGAATGATTTTAGCAACTTGGTTATGGTGTTCCAAGTAATCAGTTTGTAAAATTTTGTTGCATCCACATTATATGGTCAACTGTTTCATCTTTCTCATTATAGAAGCAGCATTTGCTGTTGGTGGTGACATGCTGAATCTTTGCCTTCATGCAATTTGTGGCTAAGGCTTGTTCTTGAGCAGCAAAAATAAAGCCTTCAGTTTCTTTTTTCAGTATTCCTGATTTTAGCCAATTCCAAGTAAGCTTTTGGTCAGCTATTATTATTATTATTGTTGTTGTTGTTGCTATTTTGTTGGGGGAAATATGCTGACTCTGTAAACCACATAGAGGGCAGTAAAGCACTATAAAGTGGTATATAAGTCTAAGTGCTATTGCTATTATGAGCCCCAGGCAGTGTACTGGTGCCCCTATGACAACTACTCACAGGAATAAAAATGTAAATGGTTGATAAAATTAAACACATATTTGCATGTTAGTATTAATTTTAAAATGCAGTAAATTGTAATAAATATGTTGCTGTATTTATATGATACAAGGTGCATTGAAGGGTTAACATACATAGATAAGTATGGGGTCCCTATGCTTGTGGGGCCCAAGGTCAAGTGCCCATCAGCCCTATGTTAAGATAGCCCTGATCCAAGTTGTTTATGCTGAAGCTGCATTTACTTCATCTCCTATTTTATATTTGAGTTCTTCTTACTTCTCAGCACACCCTATCTGCTTGTTTGATTGGTTAACTTGGGGTTTCTGCTTGGGATTAGATTCTAAAGTTTCTACAGATTCATCACCCTCCCTTTCCAGTTTTAGTGTAAAGTGAAATTATATTTTGTAATTGCAGTGTCCTTGAAGAAAAAATATTTTCAAAGAAAGGCAAGTGTTAAGTTATTAGGAATCCTATGGCATTTATTTAGCCTTTAAAAAGGCTTACCCTGAATACAAAAATAGGGAAGACAAGGTTCAAGAGGCTGACATCCCTTTCTGTTTACTTCACACAACTGATTTGCAGCACAGGGATTTGGGTTACAGGGATGTGTAACATCTTCTACAATATTATCCAATGTACTTGGACCTGAAAAAAACAACAAAAAAAGTAGGGAACATCAATACTGTCTTCGTATTAATTTTTTAGGCTAATATATAATTTTTATTCAGTAAGTGAAAATGTGCACATTATTAAAAGAAAAAATAATTCAGCAATTTTTTTAAAGAAACAACTTTTCAATCTAAACCAGGTTATGTTCTGAAGTGCTTATCAAATGGGGTTATATTTATCATTAATCAGTTAATTAACTAATTAATCAATCAATCATATTTTTGTGGCTGTCCATCCCATTCTGGGCAGCACATATTAAAAAGAAACCAGGAAAAAGAAACATTAAAAATATTCCATATTTTTTTTAAAAAGCAGTATTATTAAAAGACAATAAAACAACACCTTCAGGTATAACAGACAATATAGCCATCGCATTGATTCATCATTTCCCTGAGATCCTCAAGCCTGTTCATACAGTCATGTTTTGAGCAATATTCAGAAGATTACTAAGGATGCAGATAGCCTCATCTCAGGGGGAATGATGTTTCACAAAGCAGAAAAGATCTGTGTCCAAGGTCCTGCCTGGTGCAACTCCTTAATGACAGGACCTGCAGCATATCTTTTCTGACAGAGGTGACGGGATGGGCAAATGTAATCAGGAAGAGAAATATCATCCGGAAAATGATATTCTGGTCTCGATTAAAAGCAGAACTATAATGCACTTATATATATATATATATAATTCTGCTATCTCCTTGGTGCCTATAACCTCCTTGTCATATTCTCCCATTAGATCAATTGTTTTCTTGAATTTTTTCTTGTTTCTTACATATTTAAACTTGTAAAAAATACTTTTAGAATTTGTTACAAGTCTTAGTTCACAGCCTTAGCATTCCTGCCTTTGTCATTGCTGATTTAGACATTTTGCTGGCATTGCTTTATTGCCCCTCTTTCCACTTTTTAATACTTGTCCCCCTTTTCTGAGTTTGTCAGAGATTCTTTATGCTATCTTGCTGGTTTTGTTTGACATCTCCTGTTTTCTTTATCTGTGGTACTATGCTAGATTGAGCTTTTATAATTTCATTTTTCAAATTTTTCCAAGTATCTTTAGTTGTTTTCCCCTTTAGGATTTCCATCCATAGACTCTTCCTAAACTCTTAGGTTTTTTTCCCCCCAAGTTTTATTGGATTTTTATTTTTAAGTATACTTCAATATCAATACATGAACAGTGTAGCCTCTGGGAGTAATTCATTTTGATACAAACAGCATTAATGATAACCATAATAGTTTTTATATTAATCAAACTTATATAATACTTTTTAGTGTAGTTATTCAATATTTCAATATTCCATTTTAATGCCAATGATATTATAAATATACATAGTAATACAACCTTTCAACCTCTGATCTTTTCCATAAATTATTACTTATATTCTGTTATTTTTATATCTGTTAATATTTCCCCTATGTCTTATTTCTACCTCTGTTCTAGCTTCTAATCAGGTCACCATTGCTAATCCTAGTATAATATTAGTATTAATATAAACACATGTTTATATTAAGACATAGTCCTTCATTATTTGGTTGTTCAAAGTCACAATACAATATGTGATTCAAGTAGTCTTTCTATTACTTAAGCATACATAATAATACCATCTTTCAACCTCCAATCTTTCCATCTAACTACTGATTCATATAAAGGTGTGCATTCTTATTCCTACCTCTATTCAAATTTCTAATCAGGCCATTATCATATTAGAAAAAAAGAAATATATATATATATATAATAATTCCTTTCTATCCATCATCGCTAGGACTAGCTGCCTCAGAAGAGTGAGGAAAATTCTCAGGGATGACTCACACTAGAGGTAGTATTCAGCAGATTCTGACCAGTTCTGGAGAACCGGTAACGGAAATTTTGAGTAGTTCGGAAAACCGGCAAATACCACCTCTGACTGGAGATTTTACAGTATCCTTCCCCTGCCACGCCCACCAAGTCACGCCACAGAACCGGTCATAAAATTTTTTGAATCCTGCCACTGACTCATACCCCAAGTCAGCACTTTTTCACTCTCCTACCATCGGGTAGGAGATATAGAAGCATAACCAGCCGCACCAACAGGCTGAAGAACAGTTTCTACCCGTGGGGTATCAGACTTCTGAATGGAAAATAACTTCATGTCAACATAGTATGATAGACTTGCGGGTTGAGCAACAGGTCACATAGTATAATAAGATTGGGGTTGGGTTAGGGACGACTGTCCTCATTGTGAGTTGTGTTGGGGTGTGTGCATGAAGGGAAGCTCAGCCAATCTCATTGTACACAAGTTGTCTGACAATAAAGGTAATAATAATCTCTTATCTGTTTGTAATACTTCAATTCTTATTCGTTTTTTGGCTTGCCTCCCATACTCCTCTCTTGGATCTTTGTCTCTATCAACATCTGTATCTTCACCATTCAGACTGAATATTTATCCCATCTCTATCTTCCTAGGCTGCCAAGTCTCCAGAGTATCCACCCAAACTCCTATCTCCCTTTCAAAAATATCTTCTAGGTTATCCAATTCCATTTTTAAATCTCTTAAATTACTTTTCCCATAGTTTATTTCATCAGTCGTTGTCTTTATCGTCTTTATTGTCAAACTCTTAATGTTTTTGTTTTAATTTTATTTTGGTTTTTCATAAACATGGTAAAAACTAATAGAATGAAACAAGAAGAAAAATAAGTTCAGAAGATGGGGGGGGGGGAGAGAAAGTAGAAAAGAAAAAGGCAACAAAGTCAATTATAAAAAAGTGACTTCCAACCTTCATCACAATGAGCATTAGCTAACATAACCTGAATAGTCAAGACCTTGTTGATGATCCAAACTCTGTCAAGGATCTTGGAGTACTCATCTCTAATGATCTAAGTGCTAGAGCCCACTGTAACTAAATAGCCAAAAAGGTGTTAAGAGTTGTTAACCTAATCTTACATAGCTTTTTCTCTGGTAATATTACACTAATAACTAGAGCATGCAAAACATTTGCTAGACCAATACAGCTCATCAGCCTGGAACCCACATTACGTATCTGATATTAACACAGTTGAGAAAGTCCAGAACTATTTCACAAGAAGAGTTCTCCACTCCTCTACTCATTGCAGAATACCTGATGCCACCAAACTCGAAATTCTAGACCTAGAAAACTTACAACTATGCCGCCTTCGATCCGATCTAAGTATAGTATATAAAATCATACATTGCAATGTCCTGCCTGTCAATGAATACTTCAGCTTCAACAATAACAACACAAGAGCAAACAATAGATACAAACTCAAGGTTAATCTCACCAAACTTGATTGCAGGAAATATAACTTCAGCAACAGAGTGGTCAATGTCTGGAATACTCTACATGACTCTGTGGTTTCTTCCCCAAACCCCAAAAACTTTAACCTTAGACTGTCTACTATTGACCTCACCCCTTCCTAGGAGGTCTGTAGGGAGTGTGCATAAGCGCACCAACGTGCCTACTATCCCTGTCCTATTGTTTCTTTTATTTTTTATTTTTCTTATATGTATCCATGTATTCATAACTATGTTTTTACTTATACCTATTATCTTGTAAGCAATTGACAAAAATAAATAAATAAAATAAAAAATAACTAAATACATAATTTTTCACTTTCTTTTAAAGTCACAAATAAAAAGTCTAACTTTATCCAAACACAATCCAGAAATTGTCAACTTTTCAGTCCTGGGTTATAAGAAATATTAAACAAATAATTGATCCCTAATAAAATAGTCCAAATTTATGTTCCTTGTTTTTCTAGTTCACAAGTTTTACCTTTAAATCCTTCCAATGGCATCACAGGATTTGAACTTTCATTAATTTTGATCATTCAAGATAAATCTTTAAAGTTTTTTTCTTTTATTCTATGCCTGTTTTCTAATATTTTGTAACTTTCATAAAAAGGCATTGTCCAGAATTTCTTGTCATGACTGTTCCATATACAAATGCTTTTCTTGATTTGTTTCTTTTCTCTCTCTCTCTCTCCCTCTCTCTTATATTTTTATTGTGATAATCTCAACTTTGTTATCATCCATGCTTTCAAACTCTAAAATGTTTATGTTTAGATAAAAGATTATCTCAAAACCTTCTAAAGATTTATTCATTGAAATCTGTACCTTTCTGAAATATTAGTTGTTAATATCTTAGCACAGTTATCAAAAAACTCTTTAAGAAATACCCAGTTTAGCCATTTTAACTTTTTTGTGCCAGTTCTTTAGTTTCCTCTAGTGCCCATTTGTAACCATAATCAAATCTCAGTTCCTAATATGAATTTTAGTTCTGTCTCAGTTGTTTCCCATGAGTATATTATTTAATTTTGTATTTGCTTTTTAAATTTTACAGCAATTTGCAGAGATGTTATATCTTAACATGGATGCCTCAAACTGGAGGATGTTCAGAAGGGAACAATCAAGAATAAGGGACCTGGAAGCAACTCTATGAGTGAGCAATTTTACTCTAAAGAAAAATACAGGCAATCACAAAATAGAAAGACCTGAAAATTGAAATAGAATGTGGCAAAAGAAAGCAAAGCTTTCAAAATAGTGCAGGTTCCTTGTGTGCAATCCCAAATAATTAGAGCATCACTTGAACATATTCAGTGTTGATAAAATCATAGTCAATTGCAAAAGGTAGTTAGATTTGTTAAGTAGATAAAATCCTTGATAAGTGGATAAAAATGTCAAATCCAATATAAATATTTAGCTGATTATGCTACCAACTATAGTAATTTGAAACCCTTAAATTCTGTCCTGCTTTCTCAAAAAGAGATTGTTTCTATATCCTCTATTCTTCAAACCAATATTTTTGTCTTTGAAATTAACACTAAAATTATACAACATAAGCCATTATAACCAAACATATAACCAAACATAACCATATATATCAAAGACACAAACAATCTGAAATACAATTCTCAAAACTTCCTATCCTTCCTATTTAGTTTTTAAATATTTACTTTCATAACTTCCAATTTCAGTTACAACTACCAAAGTCTCAAATCCTTTATTTTCTGATCTAATTTTCCCCATCCTGTTGACCTATTTTTGTCAATATTTTTGGTTCATCCATACTGAAGTTTTTGACCTTCACAAATTCCTTGATTTACATTTGAAGATGAAGATGTGAAAAAAAAGAGATATCATAACTGAGTGAGAGTTTTCAAATGAAGATTTAATTGAACTGAAATAAGAAATGGAAGGGATTGTAAGAAGGAGAAGGAGTTTCTCAGTCCAAAAAGTTCAGTGTGAAAACTTGGCTGACAGTTTAATGTTTCCTGAAGATTAATAAAAATTTGTCAAAATTAGGAATCCAAATGCAGAACTTTTGGAAAGTTACACTGGAAAATACATGAAATCTTGGAAGTGTTATGAAACACATGAAGAAAAAGAAGGAAAGCACTTTAAAGCTATTAACTCCTCGCTCGACTCTCCTTCCGTTCCCATCACCTTCCCAATCCACAGATGTAGAACACCAAGATAATTCTCAGCCACTAACTAGTTATGCCAGATATCCATTATTAATAAAGTAATCCACAGAAAAAGATTAATCTTATTTTGATATTTACAGGAAATATATTGCAAATGTAAAACCTGATTTTGGCTGGTTTTTTTTTGCACTGTAACAAAATTATTATGCATAACAATAATATTTATATGAAATGTTATTATTGTTGTTGTTTAATCTTTAGTGAGATTCACACCCTTTGGGGCTAATTAGTAGCTCAACAGCTCCAGTCCTAATCAAGGACTTAGGAACTGTTAAGGTAGTGTTGGAGGATATAAGCTGTTCCAAGTAGGGTGGGTGGTTTTTTGTAGAATCTGGGTATTCAAGTCTGATAAATTCTGAATTTCCAAATAGCGAGGAAGCCCTTTAGAAATTGTTCCAAGGGCTCCAATTACAATTGGGATAACACACAATTTCTTTTTCCAAAGTCGCTCAACTTCAATTTGTAAGTTCCAATATTTTGTGATTTTTTTCTTGCTGCGTGTCTTCAATTCGTGCATCACCAGGTATTGCAATGTCAATGAACCAAACCTTTTTCTTTTCAACTATTGTTAAGTCATATTATTATTATTATTATTATTATTATTATTATTATTATTATTACAATGTATTATCTTATTAAAGATGTTTTAAATTGTAAGTCTTGCCCAGTGGTGGTATTCAAATAATTTAACAACAATTTCTCTGCCCTAATGACTGCTGGGTAGGCATAGCTGGATGGTCATGTGACTGGGTGGGTGTGGCCAACCAGATATCACTCACATTGAGGGGCTCCTTTCCTGGTCCCTTCCAGACACTCTCGCCTTGTTTTGCATGTTATGGTGAGAGAGAAAGTTTTTTCAAAATCATCTTCCCCTTGATACTAGCCAATAAGATGAGATTTTGCTATCACAAGACCTGATATATATTTCCAAGTATTGTTTATCACCATTCTTTTGGTAAGACTGAATGGATATATTTATAAAAAATAACAGAGTTGGAAGGGGCCTGGGAGGTTTTCTATTTCACCCCCCTTGCTCAGGCATGAGATCTATACTATTATGGACATATTTTTTCTTAAAAACCTCCAGTGATTATATATCCACAGCTTCTGAAGGGATTCCATTCCTGATTCATTGTTTGCGCTGTCAGGAAATTTCTTCTTATTTCTAGGTTGGATCTGTTTGATAAGTTTCCATCTAACAGAACTGTCTCACAGATACTCCTAGTTGATCCACCTATTCTATACCTGTGTATTTGGTTTTTTTGTTGCCTAAGTGTAAAATGTTACTTTACTCTCCATTAAATTGCATTTTTGGTGAGAAATGTTCTATAGTGGCATTCAGTTTAGTACAATGGTTTTTGCAAAATGCACTAAAGTTTGAAGAATACATCTCTACTTATACTGATAGATTATTTTTGAACATTAAAGCATATAGTCAAGCAAATATTTCCAATCCATTGTAAATGAAAACACATCTGAAAGGGATTTTCAAATGGATTTTCAGAGGGATTTTCAGCCAGTTAGTGGATGTTTTACCATTCTTTCTCTTCTCTTTTAATTACATCTTTCTGCTATATTTTTTCCCTTGGACCTAATTGCAATATTCCAAAACTTTCACAGATCCTTTACAAAGAACCACTTCTAATTTAAGTTGAATACATTGTTTTCATTCTCAGTTTTTCTGGTTACAGAACTTCCCTTCTCCTTCACTCATTGTTTCTCCCTTTAATGATGTTTGTATGTACTTGCAAGAAAAGGAAGCATTTAATTTTAAAGCCGCCTGGGCAGCCCCAATTTCATCCCAGCACAGGTAGCCCCCATCGCCTCGCAAGCCTGTCTAGCTCAAGCCTGCAAGGTGCTCCTGGCCAGTCTCCCAGGGACTGGGTGCAAAGGGACAATCACACCCAGCCCTATGTTGCCTGGAAAGACCATCAGGCAAGGCTTCCAGGTCCAACAAAAGGGCCAGGGACAAGACTTCCTCCCCTCCCTCATTTGGGAGATTTTTCAAACAAAAGGCTGGGAACTTCAAATGAGACATGTGCTGCAGTTTCACCCACACCACTGGCAGCTCTGAGCTGGACAACTGTTTGGCTTTCCCAGTTGGCTGCGACTTGCAACGTTCCCTTCCTCCTGTGGCTGGTGGCAGAGCGGAAAGTGAGCCAGGGATGAGCCGTTGCCGCTCGGCTCCCCCCCATGTCATTCCCCACCTGGATTCTCCACAAATGCTGGGCTTCATCTGCCAGAGGGCGGGGGATGAGAGGCAACCAGAGAGTATGAGGCTATGCCGCTTGTATTGCCCCTCTGTCAGCTGCCCCTGCCCTTCCCTTGCCCACTGGCCCGCACACTTTGGCTGAGCATGGGCCACCACTATGAGAACAATGCGAGTCCATGGACTGGAAGGTAAGGCTGATGATGAGGAAGGAAGATTCGCTCCAGGCTTGCTGCGCTCAACTGAAAGACTGCCTCGGGGGGAAGCCACGTCGAGTCTCGGCCTCCTTTTGGGCCCTGCTCTAGCCCTCTGCCTACTCACCCACCCATCCACCTCATGCCCTGCAGCCAGCCTGCGACAAGAGGACATTCCACTTCCAGGCCAGCCCGGCCAGCAGACAAGTGAGTGGGTGGCCGTTGGAGGAGGAATTTTCTCTCAGGCTTCCCACCCAGAGGCCCCATGGAAGCTGAAGCTGGGCCTGAAAGGCAGCTGAGTCTCACTGTGTTCCCCCCCACCAAGGCAGCCCTTCAGCTGAACGCATCAAGCCTGGAGCGGATCTTCCTTCGCCGCCGTCAGCCTTACCTTCCAGTGCATGCAGTTCACATCATTCTCACAGCAGCAGCCTGTGCTCAGTTGAAGCACACAGGCTGGCAGGTGGGTGAAGGTAGGGGCAGCTGGCAGAGGGAAATTTGGGCTGTGTAGTCATTATTTCCTGGTCGCTCATCAACCCATGGTAGGCAAGGCCCAGCAGCTGTAGAGAATTCAGGCAGGGATCCGAGCAGCGACAGCTCAGCCCTGGTTCACCTTCCCCTTTGCCATCAGCCAGGGGAGGAAGGTAAGGTTGTGGGATGAAGAAAGAGGTGGTTGTGAGGGAAGAAGCAGGGAGAGTGAGTAAAAATCCTCTGAAGAAGGGGAAATGCCGTGGAGATAAGCAAGCCAATTTGGCAAAGGGTGACATTGTGGTGGAAACATGCAGGAGCAAGCGAGCGGTGATGGGGAGGTGTCCCTTTAGAAAGGCAGGAACTGTGCATTCCCCAACCCAAGGTGAAGGGCAAGCAGGTGGAATGAAGGGGGGAGGCTCCAGGGAAGACCAGAGGCAGGAATTGGCATATCCTCCAACTAGAGGCGAAGGGTGAGTGGGCAGCATGTGGGTGGAAGGATGGTGAGAGCCAGGCCCAAAAGATGGCCAAGCCTTGCTGTGTCCACCCCGAGGTGACCCTTCAGTGAAGCGCCTTATTTTTGTGGGCAGCTGCGATGAGCAGAATGGACAAGGTGCAGAGATCAGCTGGGCTGTGTGGCCAGCGTGGTAGGCTGTGGCAAAGGCAGGCAAGCAGGTGAGGCACAGAGATCAGCTGGGCTGCATGGTCTGGGCAAGCGAGCGAGCAAAGAAGCCAGTGAGTAGTTCAGCGTGGGCGTGTCTCTAGCTACCAGCCAAGGTGGGTGAGGCAAGATGGGGGAGGCATTGTGGGCAGGGCCAGCTAGTGATGCAATTAACCGATTCTGCGAACTGCACAAAATCTTAACAATCGGTTCACCTGAACCAGTCCAAACTGGCTGAATCCCACATCTGATCTTGCCCCTTATTTATGTATGAGCAATACTGACTACTCAATGCAATACAATAATACAGACCTGATTAGAATTACTTTGAATTTCTGATTTGCCAATGAATGTGCAATCATTTAATAAAACTTGTTGGGTATTGCATTGAAATTTATCTAGTAAAGCTACAAGATGACACTAATTTTTTTCTCAACACTCTCAATTTGCCTTCTGGTCCTATCACAGCTGCATGGAGCTATCACTATAGATTTAGTTTAAATGTTTATATGAGGTTTTGGTGATGTCACAATTAAAGAAGGCAAACCCAATAACTGATTTTCATTTATGGGTAGTAACCACATAGATATATTGTAAAAAAAAAAAAAAACCTCCATCACTTATACAACAAAAAGCAAAACAACACTGAAGTACTAGAAGTAGAGTTAAGGTTAATAAGATTTCCTTTATACAAATAATTAACTTGGTTTATATAAAGGAAACTACTCACTGTTTTAACTGCTCACTGAAAAGAGTAAAAAGAATTGCCAGACAAAAGGAGGAATGAGTTAGTAACTGTTCAAATCAATCTTCCCCATCCTGGTGCCTCCTACAGAAGTCTTCAGGTCCTACATTTTTTAATCAATATGAACTCTAATCTTGAACTTTTATTCCCAAAATAGTTGAGGGGCATCTGATTAAAAAAAGCCATTTTATTGTATTTATAACAGTTGCAGCATCTCTGGGCCATATGATTGCCATTTGCAACCTTTCCAGCCAGATTTTAGCAAGTAAAGTCAATGGGGAAATCCAAATTTATTTAATGACCACATGATTCACAACTATTGCAATTATTTGTCAACTGTAGCAAAAAGCCTGTAAAATTGGACATGACACACTTAATAATCCCTACTTTACAACAGAAATGCAGGTCTCAATTATGATAATAAGTAGATGGCTATCTATATATACTCCCATATGCAAAGGCATCTCTCTGAAGTAGAGTGTCAAATTAAGATGATAACAATGACCGTGAGCTTGAAGCTCCAGCCTTTAAAAAAGTGCATTGAGATACAGTACAGTATACATCATGGCCCAATCTGATCTTCAAGAAAACAAAATGTTTGCACATTATGTACGTGCACAGTATTTGAAACTAAAAAGAAAAGCATACAGGTGCACATATAAAAATAACATAAAATTTTACAAACAAATATCAATATGTAACATTAGGTCTCTGTAAATCACATGAAAGAGGCGTTTTGGAATGTATGGAACCACACAATCTTTAAAAATCCTCCCATAGCTGCCATACAAGTCTGAAAGAGTTACTAAATGAATTGTTGTAAGTCAAGAACCACTTCTACTTGATCACTGGAGGTTTTAAAGAAGAGATTGGACAGCCATTGTCTGGAATGGTATAGGGCAGAAGTGGGAACAATCTCCCCTTTATGACTTGTCGACCTCAACTCCCAGAATTCCTGAACCAGCATTGGCTCAGGAATTGTGGGAATTGAAACCCACAAGTCATAAAAGGACCATTGTTTCCCACCTCTGGTACACGGTATAGGATCTCCTGCTTGAGCAGGGGTTTGACCAAAAGATCCCTTCCAACTATGTTGTATATCTGTCACCTGTTAGAAGGTGACAATTGCCACTTCCAAGACCACTATGAATTTGACCTTATTGCTGTGCACTTGAAAAATAGAAATAATCACTGTAACAGAAAAGGAAGATGACATTTATCTTAATATTATAGATGAACTCTGAGCCAAATCTTGTATCATAATGTCAGTTACATTCCTAAGAGTCAGGAATTCTCAGCAAGAGTGAAGTCTGAATACATCCCTCTTAAAAGAAATAAGTTACTGAGGTAATGGGTGCCATGAAATGTAAGAGACAGAAGATAAAATAGGCTGGAATAATAGTGTGCTGAATGCTTGGGAAATCAAAATTTGGGGAAGAAATTTTGGAAGAGTCTGCCAAATAAATAAATTATACTATAGTCTAGAAAACCTAAACAGAGAAGGAACATTAAAAAGCTCCAGAAAAAAGAACCAATCATAATATCACTGTTGCAAAAAAGTAGGAACAAATTATGATGACTATACTTAAAAGGAAGTACAATATAGACAAGGTGAAAGACTGCCAATTAAAATACCACTTCTGAGATGTTTAGATCAGAAATCTGCATGGAATTAAAAAGACTAAGTGTGACCACTGTGAAGGACCAGCAATTCTGCGATCACAAAGATGGCAATATTACAAGGCAATTAAACTGAATGACAATAAAATAATTATAGAGTATAATTATCTCAAGGCTTTTGTCCACATCATTTTTTGGTCAAGCCTAGAAATGAACTGCTTTAAATTCTAAAGTTGTTTCACTGGGCCTATTCTTCAGTACTTACGAAGGTAGGTATCTAAAGGTATGCAAGTCTCCAAATCATCAGCTGGAGATAAAAGTTCACAGATGCTTTCAGCCATATGTCCCTCAGGAAATTTGCTTAAGTCTCCACATTTTTTGAGAATTTCTACACAATCTGACCTTCAATAAAACAAAATGTTTGCACATTATATATGTGCACAGTATTTGAAACTAAAAAGAAAGTACAGGTGCACATATAAAAATAACATACAATTTTACAAACATATATCAATATGTAATATTAGATCTCTGTAAATCATGTGAAAGTGGTGTTTTGGAATGTATGGAATCACACAATTTTTAAAAATCCTTCCATAGCAGCCACACAAGTCTGAAAAAAGACACAACTAATTAAATGCTAGAAAACAAATTTGTAGGCCTTTCCATGTGTTCCAAAGCACCTCTTTCTGAAGATTTTCACAGCCCTATAGAATATGGTGTGTAATTATGTTTGCCTAAAATACTATTAATGCATTTAGTAACTTAAATTATTTATTCTACAATAAATTACGATATAGCATGAATCTTGAACTCTTACATAAGCAGTGAACTTTGCATTATCACATCACATGTGGAACTTCATTAAAATTATTTTACTTATTAGATTTATTTACCGCCCATCTTGCCTTGTGGTGAAAATTATAAAGGCAGAGGGATCCAATAACTTCATTCTGAATACAAATATGTATAAATTCTGCCAGTTCATTTTTTTTATTGCTATTTCCCCAATTAAAAACATCTTGGATGAACTCTCAGATTATGGGTCCCTTACTGTTCTTGAATTTGTCCACAAATTATGCTGAAAGGAATTCACCACTAAGCAGAATAGAAGCTCAGCCAAAGTATTTTATGTACGTTGCATAGAACCACGATGGCAAGCCTATGGCACCCGTGCCAGAAGTGGCACGTAGAGCCATTTCTTCGGGTACGCTAGCCGTTGCCTGTTGCTCTTCTGAGTTCTGGCACGCACAGCCAGCTGGTCTTTGTGCACATGGGAGCGCCAGAAACTGCAAGCGCAGCTCCCCAGCATGTATGTGGTGCCAGTCAGCTGGACTTCATATGCGCCGGTTTCCGGCACTCCTGTGCGTGTGCACCAGAGAGCTGCTCTTCTGATTTCCAGTGTGTGTGCGTGTACTCCCATTTTGGCACTCAGTGCTGAGAAGGTTCACCAACAGTGGCATAGAACATTATTATGATTGTCTATAGGCTTATTCCTCTCCACAATTTCATGGGGTTTGGATTTGCGCAGCAAAACCTGACTAGACCCTATTCAATTATATAATACATTAGGTATACACAATTTAGTAAAAAAAAAAAAATCTGTAAAAACGTAATTTTCTAGCCATCTTATCTGAAAATCAAATCAAACCTGAACTTGGTTTAATAACGCTGACTTGCACAAATGTTTGAAATCAATTGTTTAAATTTCCAAATATATCACATAGTTGCTTCCCTTGGTATATGTTTTTTAACTGATGGTAAAAACATACTTTATTAAATAAGAATAATTTTGGATCCGTTCTAGAACAAAATGTGAAAGCTTTGTTGGAAATGCGCTAATTAGTTCTAATTTCAGTTTTGCTTTATGCTTTCTTCATTTTGTTACTGAAAATATAATTTTTAAAATACTACTGTCATTTAATTTTCTTTTTTCTACATGCATATCCAACTGAAAACCTACTAAAGTTAACCCTCTCCATGTAATCATCTGAAAGTTTAAAGAAAAAAAGGGAATGAAGAACCACACAGTGGTTTTCCCCAACATTCTCTCAAGACCTTCACATAATCAGCTGAAAATTCTGAATGACAGCTGCCCTTACATTAGCCTGAAAATGAACACAGACTTTTATGAGATATGACACATTAGCATATTTTCCTCTACATTTTTCAGCTGAAGGTATGGATGTACATGGAACCTCTTTTGCTATCTAGTTTTAACATTAAGAAAAATGCCTGAAGGTAGCTATTAAATGCTAAAAATCTACTTACTTGCAAATAATACTTCCTCTAGATTTACTATGACACGGTTTAATTTGCAGTGAACAAGCAACTGCCTTCCACATTTCTGGTTGGCATTTCTTAATATCAAGTACAGGTATATTTATAAAAGGCATCTTAATGCTTCCTTTTTCCCAAAGTCTCATATCATTCATAGCTCCTTGATCTGACTGGGCATTGCAGCTCCTGAAGAGTTCAGTAGGCCTTCAAGGAAAAAGTCATGCAAACAGAAGGCGACAATTTCAAAATCTTTAGATATAGATAATAAATAATAATAAAGTACATCTTTAGATAAAAAACTGGGTTTTGCCTAAAATAAGAAAAAAAGACTGATGTATATTATGAATTGATTATGTGCCATTATGTCATTTTCAACTTCTAGCAACCAAATAAATAGATTTTCTCAGTGAACATCTATTCCTAATCTCTTCTTTAGAGTTTCCCAAAGGTGATTTCATGCTTCACATAAAAAGAATTATTGTAATCCAATGCTAAATTTAAATATTGACCCCATAACATCTTATTCATTTTTTACAATCCTCATCAAATACAAGTGGTCCTCAACTTACGACCACAACCGAATCCAAAATTTATGTTGCTAAGTGAAACATTTGTTAAGTGAATTTTGCCCTATTTTACAATCTTTCTTGCCTCAGTTGTTAAGTGAATCACTGCAGTTGATATGATAGTAACCCGGTTATAAATAAATCTGGCTTCCCCATTGACTTTGCTTGTCAGAGTGTCACAAAAGATGGTCACATGACCCCAGGACCCTGCAACTGGCATAAATATGAATGAGTTGTCAAGCATCCAATTGTAAATTACTTGACCATGGGGATGCTGCAACAGTAATAAGTATGAAAAAAATATAAGTCACTTTTTTCAGTGCCATTGTAACTTCAAAGTATCACTAAATGAACTGTTGTAAGTAGAGGACTACCTGTAGTAGTTTTTATATAACAATATGTGGTGCAAGGTGAAGGTAAATATCAAGGAAATAGAAGTCAGAAAATCATTCATATATACAAAAAACTCATACAATCTTACTATAGTTCTTCAAGTTAATGCACGTATAAAGATTATAAACTTATTAAAAACCCATATGAAATCTTTTAGGGTTTATAGATTTGTTTGATCAAAATCTACCCTTGGAGATTATTTTTATTAATATCCATGCCACTTTGAAGTGATGCAGAAAGACCTCACCTATATCTCCAGCCTAATCTAGGTCTACAAATTAATAGAAAACATTCCCAAAACAGCCCTTATATTCTTACCCAAATAATGTCAATAGGATTTTCATGCTCTGAATTTCTTTGCAAGAATATCTTTTCCCTTATATAAAGGGGGAAAATCACTCCCTTACTCTTGAATCTACTCTTCAGTGGTGGGATTCAAAAAATGTTACTACTTGTTATGTGGGCGTGGCTTGGTGGGTGTGGCAGGGGAACGTTACTGCAAAGTCCCATTCCTTCCCCACCCCACTAACCTGCTTTTCAGCTCCATTTTCCTGTGCAGGGCAAAAAAAGAAAGCCCAGCCGATCAGCTGGGACTCGGGAGGCAGAAAATAGATGAGGGCAGGGCCAGTCAGAGGTGTGTTTGTCAGTTCTCCGAACTACTCAAGATTTCTGCTACTGGTTCTCCAGAACTGGTCAGAACCTGCTGAATACCACCTCTTGCATTCTACTATGTTGTGCCAATCATGAGAATCATCTCATCAGTCTCATTACTACTGTAACAACTTACAACAAAAATTCTGCTCCCAACTGTGGTTTAAAATTGAGGATTGCATGTGACTTTCTGTAAATGACTTTCTGACTTAGCTAATCCTTGATTTGCAGTCACAATTCCATTACTTAGCAAGGTAGCTTTAAGTGAGTTCCATTGCTAAGCAAGTAGTTGTTAGTTGTAAGTGACCATGACTTTTTTGCCATGTTTATTAAGTAAATCTTAGTAATTAATCATGTTATTATATTTGTTGGGTATATGGATACACCAACCAGGTTTGGGTTGAATAAATATGTAAACCTAGGTTAAAGTGTTTTGTAGCTTTAAGCACAAGAAACTGCAATGTCATTGTGGGTGCGGTTGCAGGCAGCAATATAGGTAGGAAGGGAAACGTAATTGAGCCCGGCTTCTGGATGCAACTGTCTGAGTTACTGCTTCTGGATGCACCTGGTTCTGTTCCTGGTCTGCTGCCTGCTGTGTTGGAACGTCTATCTGCTTACTCTTGGAGGCTACTGTGCCAGATACCATTTCAACTGAACACAAGGACTGTTGTTGCTTGGTGAGCTGTGGATTCAGCGTTTGTCTTTGAGAGAAAGGTATCGGGATGAGAAGATTTACAAGCAGATAAAGACATTGTATTTACTGTTAAAGGACTAGATAACTGGATTGATATACTGGATAATGACATATGGACTGAATGACACTTCTTAATCTCTGTGTGCAATAAATAACTATTTTAAACCTACAAACAGTGTTTTTGTCTCCAGTGTGTGTATACTCTTGGGCCCACTCTCTCTCTCATTTGCCTGCCTGGCTTGACTGCTGCTGCATACTCTGCTTGGGGGTTTATCCCCAAACACTAACATTGGTTATGGGCCCAGCAGTGCGCACAGTCTAATTAACCAGGATATAGCAGTGAGAGCTGGTGTCAGTTGCACATTACTGTAGATACAAACTGTTTGTTAAATAGTTGTTTATCACAAGAGCAATGGCACAAGTAAATTTGCCACATCTGTCCATGATATCCAGACTAGATGGAACAAACTATGTTTCATGGTCAATGAAATGTAGTTTACTTCTACGAAGAGAAGGTTTGTGGGACATAATAACAAACCCACTAGATGTATCTAATTTAAATCCTAATAATGAAGAGGATTATAAACTGATACAGGATTATGAACGTAAGAATGAGCAGGCTTTGTGCATCATAGGACTGACTCTCTCAGACCAGCAACTGATTCATATTTGTGGAGTGGAAAATGCTGCAGACTGTTGGGATAATCTCAAAAGGATTTATGTTCGAGACAGTGTAGGAGCTCATATCAATCTTACACGGAAGCTGTTTAGAACACATCTTGAGAAGAATGGCGACATGTTAACTCATTTAAACTGTATGAAAAGCATTTTTCAAGAATTACAAGAAAAAGAGCTTATATTTAATGAGTTGCAACAAGTATACATCATATTGTCTTCATTGGATCGAAGCTATGATGATTTTGTGACTGCATTAGAGGTATTGCCAAAAGACAGTTTATCAGTAACTGAAATAACCGGCAGGCTATTAGAAGAAGCCAGAAGAAGGTTTGAACGTGACCAGCTGAGAGAAGATAAGCCTAATAAAGAAGAGAAATTATCTTCAAGGCTGGAAAGAAACCAGCTGTGTAAAGTAAAGCACCGGAAGAAGAGAAGTTATCTTCAACGGCATACACAATTAAAAAGTGTTTTAATTGTGGAGGCAGAGGACATTTGGCAAGGTTCTGCAGAAAAGGAAAAAGCCAGAATGTAAAGAAGCCAAACAAATCCTTTGAACTGGCCATGTTTGGCAACTGTGATGTGAAGAATGATTTATGGGTGGTGGACAGTGGTGCATCCCACTGCATCACGAGAGATAAGACAAAGTTTATAAAAATGTCTACAAGCTCACAACGTATATCACTCGCCAATGGTTGGCACCTCAAGGCCAAGGGTGAAGGTATTGCTTATTGTCCATGTTTAGACCAGAATATAAAAATGTTATATGTACCACAGTTAAAGATGAATTTACTTTCTGTAAGAGTATTAGATAAACTAGGATATGTAGTTACATTTAAGGATAATAAGTGCATACTGGATAGAGATAACAAAAGGGTAACTGCAGCTTTAAATGGAACATTGTATGTCTTACATGATAGTAAGAAAGGGGAGGCACAGACTGTATTTAATAATATCAAGCCTCATGATGAATGTATCCATTTATTGCATAGGCGTTTGGGGCATGTAAATTTTAAAATGCTAAAACGTACAGTAGAGTTATCTGAAGGAATAAGGTTAAAACCCTGTGATAAGTATTTGTGTTGTAATGTCTGTTGTGAAGATAAGAGTAAAATAATGCCTGCAAATAGGCTAAATGGTTTCAAAACTAAAGAACCTTTAGAAGTAGTATTTGCAGACATTATAGGTCCAAAGAAACCCAGTATGGGGGGTGCTCGATATATACTGAGCATTATGGATCATTACTCTAGATATGGGTTTTGCTACCTAATGAAAAGCAAAACTGAAACATATCAACATTTCTTCAACTGGTTGAAGTTTGCTGAAAGAAAAACCAAACGGCAAATTATAACCCTGGTGACAGATAATGGTACGGTATTTGTTAATAGCAAATTCCAGAATAGATTAAAGGCAGCTGAAATAGCTCACAAGACATCTGCACCATACAGACCACAGCACAATGCATATATTGAAAGGCGAGGCCAAACATTGCAGGCAATGACCCGTACTATGTTAACTGATTCTGGGTTACCTGATTCTTTGTGGGGGGAGGCCACAATGTGTGCTAATAATTTATTAAACAACATTGTTAACTCAACCACTGGTGAAATACCATTCACCATGTGGCATGGCAGGAAGCCTGATCTGAGTTACCTGCACACATTTGGTGCACCAGCATGGGTGCATATCCCTACAAAACTCAGGCGTAAAGGGCAACATAGAGCTAAACAATTATTCTTCGTTGGTTACCAAGCTAACCATAGGGCATATAGATTTTGGGAGAAAGGCACATCTAAGGTGTTATGTAGTGCTAATGCCCAATTTCTAGAGCACGTAGGATGGGATAAGTTAGAGCAGGATAGCAATAACGAGGTGATTATTGAATCATATAGAAATCCCATTAAGTATCCCTGTAACTTTAAAAATAATGTAAAGCAAGAAGTACAGGAAGAATTAGAGCCCCTAGAGGAAGAAATAGCTGAAGATGAGGAACAGGTAGTAACTCAACCAAGCCCAGTAATACCCAGAAGGACTACACGTATTTCTAGACCGCCTGATAGATACCAGGCTAATACAGTGTGCCAGGAAAATAGAATCCCAAATACTGTGGATGAGATAAGAAGATATCCTTCTAAAGAAAAAGAAAATTGGTATGCAGCTATCAATAAAGAATTGAAATCCTTGAAGGATATGAAGGTGTATGAAAACGTGAGATTACCTAGTAATGAAAAACCCATTGGATGCAGATGGATTTTTAAAATAAAAACAGATAAGGATGGAAACACAATCCATAAGGCAAGGTTAGTAGCCCAAGGCTTTAGACAAAGTGCAAAAGACTATGATGAAGTATTTGCACCTAGTCTGAAAGCAGCAACTTTAAGGGCAGCATTAGTATGGGCAGCAAGCAAGCAATATATAGTTAACCATTTAGATGTGGAAACTGCTTACTTGCACGCTCCACTAAGACATACTGTGTATATGAAAAGGCCTAATGGATTTAAAGGAGACAATAATAATGATAATGAATGTTGGTTGTTAAAGAAGAGCCTTTATGGTCTTAAACAATCGGGCTATGAATGGAACCAGTATATTGTAAAGGAACTGAACAATATAGGGTTTAAAGCTGGTTTAGCCGACCCATGTCTATTTAAAAGGGAGACAAATGGGAAAATATCATTATTATTGTTGTTTACTGATGATATTGCTCTGATAACTAAGACTAATGATGAAGCAAATGAAATAATAACATCATTAGCCAAGAAAATAAAAATCAAGCAATTAGGGGAGATAAAGAGATATCTAGGATTGAATATACTGAGAACACAGAAAGGTTTTAGGATATCTCAGGAAGATAAGATATCTAAATTGCTAATAGATTATAAGATGGAACTTTGTAAGCCTGCAAAGACTCCAATGAGTCAGGATATTTGCAAAATGGATACCCAAAGTCCCAAATGTGATAAGGCATTATACCAATCCTTGATTGGTAGCTTATCATATATTAGCAATTGGTCAAGGCCAGATATTGCTTTTAGTATTAACCAGCTGGCACGACACAATAATGATCCGCTTCAATGTCACTGGATAGCATTGAAAAGAATCCTAAGATATCTTAAAGGAACATTACACCATGCACTGTATTTAGAACCAAAAAGGTGATCTCATATTGAGTGCTTATGCAGATGCTAGTTTTGCAGCAGAAAGAGATACTAGAAAGTCGACTTCAGGAACAGCCATAATGCTGGGTAAGACATTAATAGGCTGGAAGTCAATAAGGCAACAGCATATAAGTTTGTCTACTATGGAGTCAGAATTCTCCTGTTTATCTTTATTGTGTACTGAGTTGATTATGTACAAACAAATGTTGAAGGATATGGGTATAACTATAAATTACCCTATAGTTGTACATGAAGATAATCAGGCAGCAATTCAAATGGCCACTAATATTGCAGTTAAAACGAGAAGTAAACATACAGATTTGAGGTATCTTAATGTAAGACAATCTGTACAGAGTAAATTGATACAGCTGGAGTACTGCATGTCGGAGGACAATGTAGCTGATCATTTTACTAAAGCCCAAGGTGCCATTAAGCATCTAGAGAGTTGTGAAAAATATGGGTTTAGAATGTCAAGGCATTACATATTTATATCACCCAAAAGGGGAGAATGTTGGGTATATGGATACACCAACCAGGTTTGGGCTGAATAAATATGTAAACCTAGGTTAAAGTGTTTTGTAGCTTTAAGCACAAGAAACTGCAATGTCATTGTGGGTGCGGTTGCAGGCAGCAATATAGGTAGGAAGGGAAACGTAATTGAGCCCGGCTTCTGGATGCAACTGTCTGAGTTACTGCTTCTGGATGCACCTGGTTCTGTTCCTGGTCTGCTGCCTGCTGTGTTGGAACGTCTATCTGCTTACTCTTGGAGGCTACTGTGCCAGATACCATTTCAACTGAACACAAGGACTGTTTGCTTGGTGAGCTGTGGATTCAGCGTTTGTCTTTGAGAGAAAGGTATCGGGATGAGAAGATTTACAAGCAGATAAAGACATTGTATTTACTGTTAAAGGACTAGATAACTGGATTGATATACTGGATAATGACATATGGACTGAATGACACTTCTTAATCTCTGTGTGCAATAAATAACTATTTTAAACCTACAAACAGTGTTTTTGTCTCCAGTGTGTGTATACTCTTGGGCCCACTCTCTCTCTCATTTGCCTGCCTGGCTTGACTGCTGCTGCATACTCTGCTTGGGGGTTTATCCCCAAACACTAACAATATTAATCTGATTTCCCACTGACTTTGATTGTCAGAAGCCAGCTAGAAAGGTCACAAATGACAATTACTTGATCCTGGTACCTGCAACCATCATAAATACATACTGGTTGCAAAGTGCCTGGATTTTAATTATGTGACCATGGGGATGCTGTAATTGATTGTAAATGCAAGGTCCAGTTGCTAATCATTTTTTCCAGTGTCACTGTAACTTCTAATGGTCACAACATGGATGGCTATAAGGCAAAGGTTATCTGTACTCTATACTTTCATGTAATAGCATTTATAATTTTGATTATTACCAATTACCAAAAACCTCTCTTCCTAGCCCATTTCTCATTTATATTCTGCTTTTTTATTTTTTTCCACTTAATCTTTCTATGCTGAGAAGATATAATTTTCATTGAGTATATTAAAATTAGATTTGGTAAGTTGCTATCTCATCATTTGAAGCAACAAATCAGTAGAGCTTTATTTCTGAAATACAGGTCATCCTTGACTTATGAACACAATTGAGCCCAAAATCTATGTTGGTAAGTGAAACATTTGTTAAGTGAGTTTTGCCCCATTTTATGACTTTTCTCACTACTATTGTTAAGTGAATCACTGCAATTGTTAAGTTAGTAACACAGTTGTTAAGTAAATTTCAGTGCAAATCACAGGACTACTTGTGGTTACTAAGAAGAGCCAGACTGTTTTAATAATTAACTTTTTTCTTGTTTATGACTCTGTTTATAGTTGGATGAAAAGAGGGGCTATAATGAGATTGATCTATTGCTGAGTCAGGTAGACTTTTAATTGTTTTTTTTAGATAATACTAATAAAGATGAACCTCAAGTCATGACTGTAATCCATTCCAGGACTTGGGTCGCTACCTGATGTGGTCGCAAACCGAAGCGAGACTGACTGCGCATGTGCCTACAATTCTGCGCATGCGCGGAAACAGAAATAGCTGCGGCTGTATTTGATCAGCACCCAAGGATCTGTTTGTGACCAGAAGCAACAATTTTCCCAAATTTTTGGTCATCACCCGATTTGGTCACAAACGGAAGTGTTTGTGACCCAAGGTTCTACTGTACATTGAAAGCATATTTGCTAATCCAGGAGCTATTAGGTTCTATTCAGTCATAGCAAAATGGAAACGTTCCTGGCCCAGTGGAATAGTACAAAGCATTTACAAGTCTGAAAGTACCTATGCTTTTGGAAGTATATAATGAATACTTTTCAGGATGATAAATTGCCATCATCGTTCTATGAACTATATGTGAGATTGACTTTAGGACAAAGTAAGAATCCTAAATTTTGTTACAATTTGATATATGGGACTTAAAGATTTATGGGATGAAAAAGAAAAATGCAAATTTGGTTTGTTTGAGCTATAGTTCAATAATAGGTTGGTATTTCTAGTGCTGTTCAATTTTGACAGAATGGGTTTAATGGTCTAGTTTATAATAACTATGTTATTGGCTCTGGCATATAAATAAGGGTTTATAATAATAACAATGGGTAACAATTTTTGGTGAGGTTTTTTCCAGGCCCAACCCCTTTATTTGCTTATGCTTAATGGGCAGAATCTTGTTAAACTGAAGCTCTAGATTCTATGATGAGGCTACCCTACACTTCTTCCCCCCTCCCACATCCAGCTTGGGACTATAATATAGTCTCTTGATCTGGATCTCTTTTTAGGAAAGCTCTGTATTGCCAAACTCTCCCCAATTGTTCCTCCAGGTACACACCCCATCATATATTTAATAGTTACTTTGACAGAATAATTTTTGCTTTAGAATTCTACTACAGGGATAATAGTTGGTTAATAATATCTATATTAGGACTTTTAATATATAAATATATATTAAATTTAGTAGATTCATTTTCATAATGTTTAATTGCTAATTGAGATTAGATTTTTCTTATGAAAAATCTAGGCTTTAGGCTTTAAATAGAAATAAAAAATTGGCTTGTGTTTTTAACTACAATATAAATATATATACAATATGTTGTAGTTAAGAAAACCCATTATTTAAGTATCCAATTTCAGATAAAAAGATATTTCCTCTTATTAAGGTATTTAATACCTGGAATAGTAAAGTGTATAATGGGCTAGAACACACAGTTGTAGTTGATTGGTTGAAAAGCGTGGGCTCCTGCATTAGGCAATCTATGTTATGATTGGTTGCTGGATGTAAAAGGGGAGTTTCCCCTTTTCCCCCCTGCCTTTTTTGTCGGTGTGCTCTGTATGCTTCTTTTGGTGATTTACTTGACAATTTACCTCATGATAAAGCAATGTTCCTCTTTACCTGAATAACTTGTTTGATATATATATAGATGTAAAATATATATTTATTTACATAAAACAATAAGTTCTTGTCGGTGTCTCTGACTTCATTTGAACACCTGCTGAGTAATTCATTGAATCTTGCAGAAATATAACATCAGCTTTAGGTCTATTATTTTAAATATACTTATTTATAAAATCTATAACAAGCAAACCTCTTTTAAAAGCAGTTTAAAATTCCAAAGTTAAACTTACTCACTAACTCTCTTAAAACGTAATACGAGTAGTCATAGACTTGCAACCACAATTTGAACAGAAGCAGAATTTCTGTTGTAAGTCACTGTGGTTGTAAATCACGTCAGGCCTGTTCTTGCAATTTTCACAGGGGCCTTTGAGCAAATCATGCAGTTGTTAAGCTTCCCCAGATTCCCCAATAGGTGTTGTTTTGCTGGATTTGACCATAAATCAGCAAAAAAGATTGCAAATCATGTTTACCTGGATGCAGGACACTCCAAACATTCAGAAATGTGAGCTAGTTTGCCAAGCAGCCAAATTGCAATCACATGTGGTGCAACAGTCAATATAGGTTGTAAGTGACTTTTTCTAAAGTTGTCATAACTTTGAACATTATTAATTATTATAAGTTGAGAACTACCTGCAATTTGAGTTTTCATGTGTTCTCATAATGTCATTTGCAGTCCAAAGGTAGACCTTGTTTAGTGATCAAAATTGAGATCAGGAACTCAGCCCTTAAGTGACACAGACATTAAGCGGAAAAAATCACTTGACTACAACTGTGCTCCCAATATTATTTCAGCTTTCATTCCCCCCACCCCACTTCCTCACTTATCCCAATGCTAAGATAATTAGTAAGAAGGAAATTAATCTTTGCATTAATATTTACTGAAGAGGAAGGGATTACAAGAGAGGAAGCAGGCATACAAAAGGAATGTGTGAATACATGTTGAAAGGAAGGTGTTGATACATATATTGATGTCAGTTGTCCACTTAACATGCTCATGGTTTGAGCCCCAAGTTGTTGAGGCAAACAAAAGTCAAGGTTGCATTGATTAAAATCTTGTCAGTCAAGGGGAGCAGCCAGGAGCTGACTAATTAAGATTATAGAGCTGAACTCTTTAACTTGTAGTTAGTGGTTTTTAGGGATCTGAAGAAAAAAAGCAGCTCCAAAAGAGACAGTTTGTTTAGACAATTTCTCCACTTGACAAGGAGTAAAATGGAAAGAAAAAAAAGTCAGGCACAGGACAACACATACTAACGGACTATAAAGGGATATGACAGAGACAGTGCAAAGGTTGTAAATGTGAGCATTGGTTGCAAAGCTACTTTTTCATCACCATTATAACATTGAACAATGACTGCCTAAGATAATTGCTAAGTGTACTGTAATAGTTTTATCCATTAAGGCAATATCAATATTAGCTATCTTTAAAAAATGTCTATATCAATATTAGCCAACCCCCCAAAATAATTTGTCATGATTAATCTCTATAACAGTACACATTGACTACATCCTGAAAAAGACTCTCAACTCAAAATGTATAAAAAGATTATTCCCAAAATGCTGGAAGTGCAAGGACTTAACAAGTACATTCTATCACATGTGGTGGACATGTAACTATGCAGGAAAATACTGGAGATTGATACAGACATGGGTGGAACAAATGGTGGGAGAGCATATTCCATTTAAACCAGAATTATTTCTCTTGGGAATAATGACGGAAGGTTATAGGAAATATATAGCATATTTAATAATACATGTATTGACAGCAGCAAGAATGGTATACGCACAATATTAGAAGAATGAAATCATACCACCACAAAGAGAGATAATAAGGAAAATAATGGCTTGTGCAAAATCGAATAGGCTAATCTCAGAACTGAAAAACAAGGGGGAATCAGATTATTATGAAACATGTAATAAGTTTTATCAGTCGTTGCAAAAAAGAAGGGAAGAATTAAAAAGTAAATATTGTATCAATAACATGAATGTTAATGGTCTAGTAATATTTTTGTATGTATGGCAAATGTAACGCCAAAATGTTTGCACTGTGTTGTATACTTATAATGCATATATATATATATATATATATATATATATATGGAGGGAGGGAGGAAGGAAGGGAGAGAGAGAGAGAGAGAGAGACTCTCAACCTCCAATTGAAATAAATCTTAAGATACAGGACACAATTCAATTCCAAGAAACACAATAGCAGAAAGCTTTATTCTGCAGACTATTTTGCTCTATGGAGAACAGACTAAAATGCTCTTCTGCTTTTTGCCTTTATTTTTATGACTGAATCTTCTTCTAATATAGTTCAAAAGAACTCTTTTAACAAAGTAAAAACAAACAAAATAGATCTGTGAAAATGGCTCACTCAATTTTGCTCTAATTAAAATATTTTTAAAGGGAGAGTAGAAAATCAAACAGGCAGTCACTTAAACTTCCATTCCACCAGAAATCTGTATACAGTATTACCATGGTCCTCATCGATAATCCATTTTGGAAGACATGCCAAATACTAAAACTGTTCGGTTCCAAGAAAAACATGTGACTACCACGTGGCCTGCTATTCTGCCCAGAAGAAATAGTGCGTAGAATGGTAGATGACATTAGCAAATTCTTTTTTTTTTAATATTGACTATCAGGAGAAAGACGAGCACCAGGACAAGATTTCTGCTTCAAAACGTGTCAAAAACCTAATTTGACAGGTCTTGAAGCAGCTGGGTTCCGAGATATATTTTGCTTTCTTAGCCCCAGTTCTTAGGTGCATGATTAGCACTAGCCTATAGCTGTTTTTCCCTTTGTGAAGATCTGACGCTACTGTCAATCAATCAGACTAGAGCTGGAAGGGACCTTGGATGTTTTCTAGTCCTACCTCTCCTGCTCAAGCAGGAGACCCTATATACCATTCCAGGTAGGTAGCTGTCCAGTCTGTTCTTTAAAATAACTACAATTTCTGGAGGCAAGCTGTTCCACTGGTTAATCGTCCTCACTGTTAGGAAGTTTCTCTTTAATTCCAGGTTGCTTCTCTCCTTGATTTAATTTCCATCCATTGTTTCTTGTTCTGCCCTCTGGTGCTTTGGAGAATAACTTGACTCCCTCTTCTTTGTGGCAGCCCCTCAAATACTGGAATACTACTATCAGGTCACCCCTAGTCCTTCATTTCTCTAGACTGGCCATATCCAATTCCTGCAACAGTACTTCATGTTTTTGTCTCCAAACTTTTAACCATCTTCTTTGTACTTTTCCCAAAGTCTCAACATCTCTTTTGTAATGTGGTGACCAAAACTGGATGCATTATTCAAGGTGTGGTCTTACCAAGGCTTTATAAAGCAGTACTTATATTTCACATGATTTTGATTCTATGTCTCTGTTTATACAACCAAGCATTGTATTAGCTTTTTGACTACTGCTGCACACTGCTGGCTCATGTTTAAGTGATAGTCTTACTAGGACTCCAAGGTCCCTCTCACAGTCTTAGAATCCAAAGCCTTTTTGGCAATAGCATTTATGCAGCAAGTTGTTGACTTGCCAAATAATTTAAAAGATGTTATCTCATTACATAGCAACAAATTTTTCAAGAAATGAGATCATTGCCAAAAGTACATCATATTATCAGTGCATAGAGGATATCTATTGAGACCTTAATGACTAGTCATAAGAATAGAACTGCATTCTTCCTGTCCCTCTTTTCACAGAATGAGGAAGACTACTTTAGTCTCAAAGACAGATCAGAACTCAATCAATTTTGAAAAACTTTTTTTAGAATATGTGCAGATGGACAACAATCATTCTTTTAAGTGTATTAGGTATATAGGCAGTTAATAATAACTGTGGCTCCAGAGCAGATTTTTCCAGTATAGCACTATAACCAGGGGTGGGATTCTACCAGTTTCCATCTGTTCGCTAGAACTGGTTGTTAACATTCTAAGCAGTTCAGAGAACCGGTTGTTAGAAGAAATTACTGGCCTAATCCTGTAAGGAAGGCAGGAAAGAAACATTCTGGTGTTGCTTACAGAAACTGCCTCTTCATTAACCCTTATTACATTCTTGGCAGGACTAGACTTTCTGTCTCAGGAACTTCTCTGGAGTTTTTTTTTCCTCCTTTGCTGGTACTTTGCTTGTGTCGAGTGACCATTCAAAATTACAATGGCACTGAAAAAAGTAACTTATGACCATTTTTCACACTTACGACTGTTGCAGCATCCTGACAGTCATGAGAGGCCAGGCGAGGAGATGCGTGTCTCGATGTGAGTGATGTTGAGTTGGCCACGCCCAGCCAGTAACATGACCACCAAGCCATGCCCACCAACTAAGCCATGCCCACAGAACTGGTTGTTAAAAAATTTGAATCCCACCCCTGACTATAACTGCCTGTTTTAAGACAAATGACATCATTTTCTCATGACTTCAATGTATTTTAGGGTCATGCAATCAATTTTATGTCCAACTATCATAATAAACAGAAATCAGAAAAGGTAATCAGTTACAAGCAACATGTTACCTTTTAGAAATAACCTATTCTACAAAATTGGGAGTAAATTATTTTCTGGACACTGTACCTGAAATCATCATAAATCTGGTATTTGTCCAAGTGATCTTATCCACAAACTGGTCAACAAACTTGCCAGGCTATTATTGCTACAATGCACATACTTGGGGTAGGTATCTTCTTCTCCAATAAATCAAAATGGAAGATAGTCATAAACTCATTTCATTTCTTTACTATTTTAATGCATACTATATATGGACTTCTGAATTAGAAAAAGATATAGAAAGCTTAGAAATTGGAGGAAGACAATTATTTCTCTGCAATGTCTAAGGAAATATTTTTCAAATTACATAGATCCATAATTAGCAACTATACCTTCTCCAACATACTTATACATTTCAAACAATATTGTCTAAAAATATTGATAAAATCTTTCTTACCTGTTATTAAAATTAGTGCAGAAAGTTAGATTTCTACAGCCCAGCTGACAAGGTTCACGTACATCTGCCAAGCAAGTCAACATTGAAACTTCAACGGGATTATATTCACAAAAACGATCAAATTCTTGCCAGCTTTGTGTATTGCCCCGGCTGCTTGTATAAAGTTTAGTGCATACATCTCTAAAAAAGAAGAACAAATATATGTGAAATAAAATTTTAAAAATGAAATCTTTTATAAGTGTAAATGTTCTTTAGCTTATAGGTCATAAGACTTTTGTCCCAAACATAGAAAAAGAAACATATTAGGGCTGCAAGAAACTGTAGAGTTTTAATTATGTCCAAGCCATTATTAATATAATTACTAAAAAGAGTTTTTTTTTTAATTAAACAACACACACAAAAAGAAACATTTAAAAAAAGTGAAGATGGTGTAATCATCCTGGCAGACCTAGTTGTCTTACATAGCTAATTCATATGGTAGATAATACATATTTACATACTATATAATTAATATATAATATATACATCAATATCAATATCAATCATTTTTAATAATCCTAATTATCATTTTAACATCCTTATTTTATTTTCATTTACATTTTGAGTCCTTCCTTTTTTTTCCCCAACCAGTGGTAAAACTTTTTGCATACTTTATAGGATTCAGATTCATCTTTATTTTTTAGTTCTTGCGTCAGTTTGTCCATTTCTGCACATGTCCATATCTTTTTAATTATCTCTATTTCATCTGGAATTTCCTTAAGTTTCCATTTTTGGGCATAAACTAGTCTTGCAGCTGTAATTACATGTATTATTAGATACATCATATTTATTATATCTCTATATAGTAATTCCCAATAAGAAAAATTCCGGTTTGTATTCAATTTTGGTTTCACACATTTCTTTTTAGTAGTACTTTTTCACTAAAAAGAGCTGCTAATAACCTTTTGAATAGTTACTGAAATTAGGTTCTACTGAGCATTCCAAGTCTTATCTTACAAATCCAAACAACTCGCTATCTGGAGAGCCGAAATACAGACCACCCTCAAGACAGACACACACACCAACAAACTCAGAAAACTACAACAACGCCAGAAACAAACTCCTCTCCCCTCACATCCCCACAGAAACCATTATATGCGGAGTTGAAACCAGCCTGACCAAAACCAACCCTGATGATGCTAACAGAATCAGACTGGAAATCACCAACATCCTCTGCACTAGCAAACCACCCAAAAGCAACTTATCCAAAGAAGAACAAACCGCACTACTTAACCTGAAAGAAGACACCAGCATAATAATCCTACCAGCAGACAAGGGCAACGCGACAGTGGTTATGAACACATCTGACTACCAAACCAAATTAACCAACCTACTCCAAGACCCCACATACAAACCCCTAAAAACAGACCCCACCACCTACCTAGAAAGAACCACCAGATCCAAAATAAAAGCCTCCCCCATCAGCAAAGAAATCCAGCAAAGTATCATACCCAGAGAGAAATTATCCAGATGCCCTAAGCTTTATGGTCTCCCCAAGATACACAAAGAAGGAACCCCACTTAGACTAATAGTCAGCTCCATAGGCTCAACCTCTACAAAACCTAGCCAAATTTCTCGCCAAACAACTACAGCCCTATGCAGAATCCATCAACTCACATGTAAGAAACTCATTCCAGTTCATCGAGATCATAAAGAAACAAAACTTACAACCCAAAGACCTACTAGTGAGCTTCGATGTCATGTCCCTCTTCACCCAAGTGCCTATAAAAGAAGCCTTGACAGCCATCCAAAACAAATACAACCCCTCCCCGCCCCAAGCACATCCTAGATCTGACCAACCACTCTCTATCCAATATATACTTCACCTACAACGGACAAAAATACAAACAAATAGAAGGAGCACCCATGGGATCACCCCTCTCACCTGTCATCACAAACCTCTACATGGAACACTTTGAAACACAAGCTCTAGAAAAATATGATCACAAACCCAAACTCTGGCTCAGATACGTAGATGACACCTTCATAATCTGGCCACACGGGAAAGAAAAACTGAACAACTTCCTCACACACTTCAACAGCCTTCACCCCAAAATACAATTCACCATGGAAACAGAAGCTAACCATCAACTTCGCTTCCTAGATGTCTTAGTATACAAAAAATCCAATGGCTCCCTAGGACACACCATCTACCAGAAGAAAACACATACAAACCGCTATCTACATGCACTCTCACACCACCACCCAGCACAGATCAATTCCGTCTCTGAGACACTCATCTCCAGAACAAAATGCTTAGCCAACGAACAACACCTAAAAACTGAACTACACACTCTCACTAATGTACTAACAGCCAATGGATTCCAAAGAAAGAAGATTACCCACCTAATCCAAAAAGAAACCCCAACCAAAATCCAAGACAGAGAACAAGAGAACGGCAAAGCCTTCCTCCCATATATAAAAGGCACTACAGACAAAATCAGCAAGATTCTCCGAAAACACAACATTAAAACATGCTGCAGGCATGTTGCACATGCGCGATAGAGACTAACTGGGCAGGAAACAGAGAAGCAGGCAGAGAAGGGCAGGGACAGCCAGAGGCCCGATTTACCAGTTCTCCGAACTACCGTAACAACAGGTTACCGTAACAACAGGTTCTATTGAACTGGTGCAAACCGGTAGAATCCCATCCCTGCATTGCAACCCCGCCAGGCTCTACATCCGTGCCTGCTGCAGCCCCTACTTCGCTTGTGACCCTTCCAATGGCTATATTAGCTCTGCCAGCTGTCCTATCCTTGAAGCTTCTCTGGTGATGGCTGCCCTTCCAGCACAGACCCCACCCTTGGGCCAGGGAGATCATCCTCTATCACCATTAAAGTTAAGTCTGATGGGACCTCAAAGTAGCTGACCCATTTCCTAACCTAAGTCTGGCATTACATGGAATGTTACAGGATAACATACCAAACTGTACCATCCACATTGACTGTATGGTCCCAGCACTAGATGGAGATATGGCGTAGTGGCTCGCCTCTATGATGATGATGATGATGCAGCCGAACTGGAGCACTTTTAAAATAGGAGATAAAGTTTACCCCTCCACTAAGTTCCTGCAGTCATGACATCCCTGCAGAAAACTAAGACCAAAATATGTAGGGCCTTTCCCTATCACCAGGGTCATGAATCCAGTGATGGTTAAATTAAACTGCCAAAAATAATGTAAGTGCATTCATCCTGTTTTCTACTGTAGTCTATTGAAGCCTGTATCTAGTTCGTCCTTGTGCCCTGACACAAAACCACCTCCACCTCCAATTACAATAAAAGGGGAACAACATTTTGAGATTAAATAAATCCTGGATTCTAGATTCCAAATGGGGAGGTTACAGTACCTTATTCTATGGATGGATTTCCCTCCTGCAGAGGTTGAATGAGTTGGGGCTAGTGATGTTCATTCTCCCCCAACCCGTTTAACCCAACCAGTTTCATAATTAAGACCCCAATAAGCCAAAAAGAGTTGTTTCCCATTCTTTCTTTTGTAGTTATAGCTGTTTATTGGAGGCTTCTAGCTTCTCGTCGCACCTTGCCAGCCTGAGATTAGCAATTGGGGTGATGGTGAGAGGGATTAGAATGTGGTAAGACAAGGTGTGGGGTTGGGACTGAAACTGTGCGAGCCCTGAACATGAATTACACCAATACAGCATAAAGTCAGACAAAAGAATGTAGAGATGGAAAAGGTGCGAACACAGGGCCCATCTCCTAATCAATCTGAGAACTTCTAATTGGGTACTGACTGATAATGGGGTGGCTGGGGGAAAAAGGGGAAACTAATTGCATTTACTTCATGCCAAGTCAACAGATTCTGTCTTGCTACTTCTGTATTTGCTTTTGTTCTTTGTAAAAACAATGGAAAATTGGAAAAACAATGAGCTAGGTATCTTTCTTTGCTAATTAACTTAAGTGAGACAGATGAAACAGTTAAGGATAACAGTTAGAATTTTAGTAGTATGTAGTTTTCTGACTTTTATATAGAATTTTGAACACATTTTCTTTTGACATTAGCAAAATGTCTTACGAAAGTGATGGCATTTTTGTTAGGCTGTTTTATTACACTATTGACAGGAGTTCCAAAGCATTCTCAAATTTCAGATTGGTTCACTTCATTTTTAAAAAATGAACAATTTAAATATTAGCAAATTAATGGCTAAAGGAAAGTATGTTTTTAACAAAAGTTTGTAGGAACTGAAACAAAGAGGGAGATACACTAACCTGCACAAAGAAGTATTTGCTTTGGAACAACAGTGCAACTTAGCACTGTCCAGAACCGTTGAAGGTGGTGGATGCAGTGTCACTCCAGGATGAACAGATCTTGAGCTCTCCAAGAAACATTGCCAAAGAGGATCCTGCGGAAGAGGCATTGTTTTACAACTTTCAATAAGTCCATCCACAATTTCATGTTCTGTTTTCATTGACATCAGTATCCTTTTACAAGCTGTTTGGCAAACATGATCTTCTGCTCTATCACAACAGTATAAACCTATATAAGAAAGAAAAAGAAATATTGTTGTCAACTTTGTGCATATATGAACTTCTAGTTTAGCATGTAAGCATGAGTACTCATCTTCTACTATTCATCTTCTTAATCTACATTAAATTTTTGCTAGTGGTTCAATACTTCATTAACAATACAAACTATTTATGCCTTGGTATTCTCTCTCTCTCTCTCTCTCTCTCTCTCTCTCTCTCTGTGTACAGCAAGATTTTTTTGTCAGATAATGCTTTCCTGAAATCTGTAAGTTTCTTGAGTTTATCAACTATTCAGATTTACTGAATCTTCGATTTTTTCCCTTTTTTATTTTTAAAATATATATCAACATTAATACATGAATAATGTGGCATCTGGGTATCATTCATTTTGAGACAAGTGGCAATAATAATATTAATAATATTTGTTACATAAATCAAACTTATGAAATCCTAGTATTAATATACATGTATGTTTTAAAGTAGTTATTCAATATTTCAATGTTCCATTTTAATGCCAATCACAATATTATTTGATCTTACATAGTAATGCCATCTTTCAACCTCTAATCTTTCTCTCTAATTATTGCTTTTATTCTCTTATACAAAAATATGTGTGCTAATATTTCCTCTATTTCTTATTTCTACCTCTATTCTGGCTTCTAGTCAGTCCGCCATTACTAATCCTAGTGTTAATATTTTATATATTTACATTAAGATATAATCCTTTATTATTTAATTATTCGCTATTTCAATGCGCCATTCTAGTGCCAATCACCATATTATTTAAAAATACTTAATAATACCATCTTTCAACCTCTAATCTTTCCATCTAGCTATTACTTTATTTAAAGAGTGTGTATTTTTATTTCTATCTCTATTCTAGTTTTTAATCAGGCCATCATTATATTAAAGAAAATGAAAAAAATATTTCCTTTCTATCCATCATCTCTTGTCCACTTTAATACTTTAATTCTTATTTATTTTTAGCTTGCCTCCCATACACCTCTCTTGGATCCTTGCCTCTATCTACATCTCTATCTTCACTATTCGGTCTAAACCTTTCTCACATCCTCCTATGATGCCATGCTTCCAGAATATTTATCTCCTTTTCAAAAGTATCTTCCTGCTTATCTGATTCTATTTTTAAATCTCTTAAAGTACTTTCCCTTTGTTTATTTCATCAGTCATCTTCTTGCTTTATTTGCTAATTTGTCTGTTCTATCTTCTCCTACATTTTATCTGTTGTCTCCTCTCTTTTCCTGGAAATTTTGGTCTTCACTCATTATCAGTTGCAGGGTATTCTCCCATTTATGCCATGCAATAAGTTCTTTATCTCCCTGTAATTCTTTGTCATAGTGTCCTTAATGCTTTGAAACATCATGTCTTTTGAAATTCCACATCTCGCCCTGATGGAGTATCTTGTATTATTTTAGTAAGTTCCGCTCTTACACAATAGTCCAAAAATAATATATTCAAGCCTAATGTTGCTCCTCAGAAAGTACAATACTCATAGTTCTTTATATTCCAGGATTATTCAATCAGTTTCATTTAAATAGTCCAGGAAGCTTTCCAAAAAATCAGAAGTCACTTTACTTTGTTAAGTCTTCCTTATTCCAACAGTTGAGTCTCCAGTAATCATAAAGTAGATAATTATAGAACAGTAGGTATCACCACAGTCCTCCAGATTAATATTGTTTATTTCTCTTATCAGAAACTTTCCCAGGCTTGTACAGGTATGGTATATTCTCCAAACATCAGTAGGTGGCACCCTCAGCTTAGCTTTCAGCGCTGTTTCAAATGTAGCAAGTTATTTAATCCAATTTTAATTCAATTTATAGAAGCAAAGTCAGTTATTCAAGTAGGTAGTTCCAGAATTTTAAAATGCTTTTCCAAAACGCCTACCCAGTTTGAAAGTCCAATTTTCTGTTTTGAAAATTCTTTACCTTTTCTCTCTTAGTTCCTTTCTTTCAGGTCTAGGATTTTTCTCTGTATAATTGTTCGCTGCTTTAACAAACAGTTCTAAAAATCTCTTTTCCTGGATTTTCTCTTTTTCCCCCTTTAAAGTTAGGGTCTAAATAAAAAAAGAATCTTCTCACCCAACTCCAGTCACTGTTCATCTACACCACTCCTGCACTTTGTTGCCTTGGCTGTCCCAGCTTCATGGCAGCCATGATGACTGCCTCTTCTCGTCGTGGATGAGAGGGAAGCCCTGAGTCAAGCAGAAGAGTTGCTGCTCTCCACGACCTGCAGGCTTTAGCTCCTTTTGGAGCCCTCCAATAGGGAGAACTCAGTGCAGGAGCATGTAAACCCACTCCTCGTGTCCAATCTCGCCACAACGTCAGACGGAATCTTTGATTCTGAAGAGTACTTTAAAAGATGAAGTTTTAGGAGATACTGTTTCCAAATTTTGTACTTCTATTATCTAGCATCAATTTTTGGATGAGTCCCACTAGTGTAATCTCTCCTTTTTATGCAAAATTCAAAAATTGTGAAATATATTTTTGGAAAAGGGATGTTTTGAAACTTTTTTTCATACTCAGTTCATGAACTGGGATAATCCTTATCTCAGAATAAAATTTAAAAACTGATCGTATAGAAAAATGGTAGATGATGAGATTTAGCATAATTAATTGATACATTTTCAATGTTTCTGCTGTAAAGGAAAAATAATCTGATTTAATTTACGTGGCTCAGTGCAGTGGTGGTATTCTACCAGTTTGCCTTGGTTCAGCTGAACTGGTAGTAAAAAATCTATTTCCGACAATCTGCTGGGTGACGATCAGCTGTCAGATCAATCGTCAGATTTC